>NW_022881711.1:0-61596 GCF_009870125.1 Drosophila pseudoobscura | reverse complement strand
CTTCTAGCAGATTGTTCATACATCTTTGGAAGGTAGCTGGGGCAGTGGTTAGCCAAAGGGCATACGAGTGAACTCGTAATGTCCATGCTTAGGGGAGAACGCAGTTTTGGGGATTGAGCTAGGTTCCATGGGTATTTGATGGAAACCTTTGCTAAATCGATTGTCGTAAATACTGACATTTACTAGTTTGTCTAGGATTTCATCCATTTCTTGAGTTGGGAATTTGTCCTTAACTGTTATTTCATCTAGACTTCTATAGTCTACTACCATTCGATATTTTGCTTTCCTGAAGCAGGATCTATTTTTCGGAATCATAGCATATGGCGAGCAGTAAGGAGAATTCGACTTTCGAATTATTCCTGCCTGATCATATCTTTGATTTGCTGGTTTACCTCCGATCATGTATCTGGGATATTGTATGGTCGTCTGTAGACCGGGTCTTATGTTGAGTTTTGATCTCGTGCTTGATTGTACTTGTGAAAGTCAAATTGTCACCTTCTCTGTACTGCACATCCTTAAACTCATATAAGACCGTCTTTAACTCTTCCTACTCTTCGTCGTTTAAAAGTGTTCCAATCTTAATGTTACATTCCCTTAATTCATGTTAGAGCGGAAGCGAAGTATTGATCTCCCTCTGGAGATGGGTCAAGGCACTTAGTGCGATCTTCTCTTCTTTTGTAGAGGATCAGTGCACTTCTGGTGCGGTCTTGCCGGCTTCAATAGCTCTCCACTCTGAATGATTGGGTACGACCTAGTCCTAGGTGTTACAGTGTCATTTCTGTAAGCGATGACGGCTTACTGCATCAAAGGATTCTCTTCCTAATAAAAATCATAATTTCGGAAAAGTTATGTATGTAGAACTTTTGTTCGGACGGACATGTTTTGTTCGCATTCCTCATTATACTCTTAGTTAAAACGGACAGGTCCATTGATGGTACGGCCGTAAGGTTATCGTCTTTTATCTCGGAATCTGTGTAATTTCTTTCATGATGTTGATCGATGATCCCGAGTCAGCGATACACCTTAATATTCTTTTATTAATGGTAATGTTTATATAGGGTCCTCCTCGGTTTCTTCCGAGGCGGCTTGATGAAAATTTACGTCCATCTCGTTTGGCCACTCTGCTCTCCCTCCTCTTTAGTAGGTTGGTTGGTCCACTCCACTAGCTTGGTTTTGAAATATTTGCTGATTGAATGGATTCGAGCCCTACCTTGATTCAAGGATTTTTGAACTCATTGTATAATCCAGGATTTTGGGAATTTGATTTTGATTTTCGATTCGTCTGACCTGTTCCAGATGAACTCGAGTTTGATTGTGATAGTTAGTAGTATTATATTTGGATAATAGTTTCCAACATTCTTTCGATTTGATTGAGACGATTTTCGATCTGATCTTTATTTGTACCTGCATCTGTTGTACTAGATTCGTACAATCCTTCTTCTTGTGCTGCCTTCTTAAGATTAGACAATGTGGTATATCTTTTCTTGCTAAGGTCATGAACATTCTGTCAGGAAGTTTTCGAGTAATGACATCTTTAATTGTGTTGTTCAAAGCGTTTTATAAATGACATTTTTTCTGTATGTTTTCTAAGTTTAGCTTATTGTTTATTAATAATGCTTTTATCTCTAATTCTTCTATAAACTTACGAAGACTGCCGTTGAATCTGGGTGGTGTATAGTTGTCGTAAAGAGTTCTTCATATGGTGTGTGATTTTTGAACTCGTTAATCAGCGCCGTCTCAGTTCGAGCCACGTGTTGGGTAGTGTCATTTGCGATATGCGTTGTGCCTCTCCTGACAGTTGGATCTCGGTCGCTCCAAAAAGGATCCTTTGTTGGCGAAGATCTTCAGTTGGATATAATCCGCATACATATCGATTCGTTTGATAAATGAGCTTAGCTGTCCAGATGACCGTCATAGGCAGGTATTTGTCGGATCGACAGCAGTGCCTGGTTCAAGTGGATTTCGCTCAATGATAGTGGTGGTAACGCCATGTTGTTGGTGTTGATTGGGTTTTTGTTTTGTTGTAGTTTTTAACTTTATTTTGGTTCACTTGTAAGTTTTTTATACCCGATACTCAAATGAGTATTGGGGTATATAGATTTGTGGTGAAAGTGGATGTGTGTAACGTCCAGAAGGAATCGTTTCCGACCCTATAAAGTATATATATTCTTGATCAGCATCAATAGCCGAGTCGATTGAGCCCTGTCTGTCTGTCCGTCCGTCCGTCTGTCCGTCTGTCCGTCCCCTTCAGCGCCTAATGCTCAAAGACTATAAGAGCTAGAGCAACGATGTTTTGGATCCAGACTTCTGTGATATGTCACTGCTACAAAAATATTTCAAAACTTTGCCCCGCCCACCTCCGCCCCCACAAAGGGCGAAAATCTGTGGCAACCACAATTTTAAAGATACGAGAAAACTAAAAACGCAGAATCGTAGAAGATGACTATTCTTACAGAGTGCAAAATCTGAACCAGATCGTATAATTATTACAGCCAGAATCACGAAAACAATTTCACTCTTTCTCGCTCTGTCTCACTCTAACACACAGGTTTCATGGTCGGTTTGCCAATTGCAAAATATGAGTTCAAGGATCTCAGAACCTATAAAAGCAGAGCAACCAAATTTGGTACCACATCCTGTGATATCGGACCTTGACCGTTTCCTGTCCAAATTTCTCCACACCCCTTCCGCCCCCGCAAAGGACGAAATCTGAGGCAACCACAAATCTCAGAGACTATTAAGGCTAGAGTAACCAAATTTGGTACACACACTCCTTTAAGATGTCACTATAAAACGTAATCTCAGAATTTCACCCACCGTCTTCCGCCCCCACAAAGGACGAAAATCTGTTGCATCCACAATATTGCAGATTGAGAAAACTAAAAACGCAGAGTCATAGATAATGACCATATCTATCAGATTGCTGAATCTGGATCAGATCAGATTTTTATAGCCAAAAGGAACAAATCAATTGTAGTGGCTACGCAGCGCCCGACGTCACGCTCAGACTGATTTCCTGTCTCTCTCGCACGCACTCTTTGTCGTGTCGTTTAATATTGCGGCGTCTGCCGGAGGAGAGCCATACTGACTAGTATCGGGTATAACTGTAGAGTTGCGGTGCGCAGCAACTCACAACGTTCCACCTCGTTTTGATTTTGTATTAAGTGTTTCACTGTCCTTGGTGATTCACTATCTCGCTTACTCAGTTCACTTAAATTAGTTTTGCAAATCGTATGTGCTTGCAGCACATAGGTTCTTTGGCGGATTTCACAATTTTATTAACAATTCCGGGATTACGTGATCACAGTAATTATAATATTACACAAGCTGACCATTACCGAAATATAGGTGTTAATTTAAACGAAATCCTACGACTGCGCCAGTTAAATATCAGCAACTCGATTTTAAGTTTTTAAAAAATACTTTTATTTACAAACTTAAATATTTTATGTCACAAGATTAAATGAATTCCCCGACTTGACTTTGGGTCTGCTTGTCTCAAACGGAACTGATCTCTCTGCTGCTGGCTAGTTTCCATGAGCCCTTCTCTTGGAACTCCCGACTCTGGCTTCGGGCGTTGCTTTCCTCGGCTGCATCTTCGTGTCGGTGGCGTACGTGCTGGATCGATTTGGGGATGCGTCGGCTTTGATGAAAGGCATCCACTGCTGGCGATCGGTGTTTGCATTACATGACGGAGCTAGGAATGTGATACCTTGGTTTTATGTCTAGCTTGATTGGTCCTCATGAGTGGCGTGATTCTAAAGAATCGAATTCTCGAGAGTGGCGTGATTCTAAGTTGCTGAAACAATGTGGTCCATTGTTTATATTATGGGGGGCCCTAGCTTGGAGTATGGGAAGAAACAGTTATTGATTCTTGAGTGGGGTCCTGTTACTTGTGTGGATGGGGTGGATGAATTGTACATAAACATAATGTGTATGGGATGTGGGAATTATGGATATGTCACTATATATATATATATATAGGTATATATACATACATATACATACATATACATATATATATGTAATATTGTTATATTTATTATATATACATATAATAAATAATAATAATATAACTAATAATGAAATATAATAAATATATTAAATAATAATATTATAAAACTATAATATATAGATATATATTATATAATATTATATATTATATAATATTATATATAATTAATGTAAATTAACTTGTAACTTCCCAAAGCGTCAGCAATCGGTGGCAGCGACGTCCCCTGGCGAGAGCAGCAGCGACGTCCGTCCTCAGCCGCTATGCAGGCAGCGACGTCCGGCCTCAGCCTCCAGTGACGCCAGCAGAGGCACCGAAAAGCGCGCGAAGCAACGACGAAAGTTAGAAACTGTTATTAGTTTCTAACTAACGATCGGCGCAGAAAAACTAAGGCCTATACCTTAATAAGCAAGCACTATTTTATTTAATAAGTTAAAAGCTAAACTAGCTTGAATGGGTTTAATTCGAAATCGGTAATCGGTAAAAAGTCTCTATCGCTCTGCCTGGCTCGATATCAACTGGTCCCACCAAAACACGGCCTATTGAGATTTCGCGGTCTTTTACGAGTGAGTCACTCAAGAAAGAGAGAACGGAGTCAAAGCATGCGGAAAGAGTCTTACATGGTGAATGCACGAATAAGGTGCGTATGATAATCGCCGAAAAACAGCAAGTGTGTTATGACGTCATCTTGTTAATTAAGATACTTGCATCCATATGTAAATGTGTAAGGATGTGAACAGACAGTTGCGAGAACTCTTTTCTGAGTGGGGCAGAGAAGCATGCGGAACAAACGGACAATTGAATTCATGTTTTCCAAATAGACATAGAAGGTGATTTCACCAATGAGGTGCCGTATGATAATCGCTGAAAGAGAGCAGCTGTGGTGATGACGTCACATTGTTTGACATTTTCAGCTTTTGTATGTATGGATATTTGCTCTATTGAGAGAACACTTGTCTGTGTGGGACAGAGAACTGAGAGAATAACTCAAATAACGCAAAAAAATGGAGCGGCTTTTTTCTCATTTCTTCCATACGCATATTTGGAGTGAAAACATTTTCGTGTCCCCCTCCTTACTGTAACGGTTAACAAATTGTTTACCAATTGCCTGGGCCTGGGTGATGCTCTCTCCCTCTTTTTGGCTTGCGGAAAGAGTGAGAGAGCCCCTGGTGTTTAGATTTCGCGGTTTTTTTACAGACAATTCTCATTCTTTCTATAGGCATTTATAACAGTTTCACACTGCATTCGCTGGTCCCCTTCCACTCCCTAACCATAACGGCTCATTCAAACAGCTGCATATACACATACTATATAATGTTTATTTATTTATTATTATTTAATATTTATGTTCATTGCTCTGCTCTTCCTCTTTGGACAAGGATATTGCTGGGTCATGCTGTGTGTCTCTCTCTATTTAGTATCTTTGTAGGCAAATGGACAGATTGATTTGTTAATTGGGGAGGGGGGTTGATTGAACTGAGACATGGACAAGCAGACACCGCGGTGCGCTTGTTTTGAAGAGAGAGGGGCATCGGGAAAGGGGTATTGGTCAGAACGTTGAGCGTAAAACAAAGAAGAAGACATCGCCTGCCAGCAGTAGAGCTTGCATTGCCGGGGGTTGTTTTTATTTTTTTCAGGGCAGAGAGAGATAGAGAGAGAGGGAGATAGAGAGGGCGAACGCATAGCTGCGTAGACACTGCCAATTGTTTTGCTCCTTTTGGCTATAAAATGATCCGATCTGATCCAGATTCAGCAATCTCATAGATACGGTCATTCTCTTGATTGTGCCTTTTAAGTTTTTTTGTATCTTCAAATTGTGGATGCCACAGATTTTCGTCCTTTGTGGGGGCGGAAGGGGGTGGGACGAAATTTCGAGATATACGTTTATAGTGAGATCTAACAGAAGTGCGGATACCAAATTTGGTTACTCTAGCCTTAATAGTCTCTGAGATTTGGAATATCACCAGATTTTCGTCCTTTGCGGGGGCGGAAGGGGGTCTGTGGCGAAATTTTGAAACAAATCGTCTCGGTCCGATATATTAGGAGTGTGGATACCAAATTTGGTTGCTCTAGCTCTTATAGTCTCTGAGATCTAGGCGCTAATGTTTTACTCTAAGCAAAGCCGCCTATGCTACGTGTGTGTTAGAGAGAGACAGGGCGAGCAAAATGAATTGTTTTCTTGATGCTCGGCTATAATAGTAATACGATCCAATTCAGATTCTGCAGTCTAAAAGATATGGTCATTCTCTACGATTCTGCGTTTTGGTTTTCTCGTATCTTTAAAATTGTGAATGCACAGATTTTCGCCTTTGTGGGGGCGGAAGTGGGCGGGGCAAAGTTTTGAAATATTTTTGTAGCAGTGACATATCACAGAGGTCCGAATACAAAATTTCAATGCTCTAGCTTATAGTCTTTGAGCACTAGGCGCTAATAGGGACGGACAGACGGACAGACGGACGGACGGACAGACGGACAGACAGACAGGGCTCAATCGACTCGGCTATTGATGCTGATCAAGAATATATACTTTATGGGGTCGGAAACGATTCCTTCTGGACGTTACACACATCCACTTTTACCACAAATCTAATATACCCCTATACTCTTCGAGTACCGGGTATAAAAAGTGGAACTCCGCAACTATATGGCACATGCACTTATAAAGAACACCTCCCTATCCAGCACTGGCATGTATACTGAACCACCGCACCTATATAGCACCCACGCTCCAGAAAATGTGGCAAGATCGCACATCTTGGGCACTAGCAACAATACGGCACTCTAGCCTCAAAAAAGTGGAACTCCGCAACTATATGGCACATGCACTTATATAGAACACTCCCTATCCAGCACTGGCATGTATACTGAACCACCGCACCTATATAGCACCCACGCTCCAGAAAATGTGGCAAGATCGCACATCGGGGCACTAGCAACAATACGGCACTCTAGCCTCAAAAAGTGGAACTCCGCAACTATATGGCACCTGCACTTATATAGAACACCTCCCTATCCAGCACTGGCATGTATACTGAACCACCGCACCTATATAGCACCCACGCTCCAGAAAATGAGGCAAGATCGCACATCTTGGGCACTAGCAACAATACGGCACTCTAGCCTCAAAAAAGTGGAACTCCGCAACTATATGGCACCTGCACTTATATAGAACACTCCCTATCCTGCACTGGCATGTATACTGAACCGCCGCACCTATATAGCACCCACGCTCCAGAAATGTGGCAAGATCGCACATCTTGGGCACTAGCAACAATACGGCACTCTAGCCTCAAAAAAGTGGAACTCCGCAACTATATGGCACCTGCACTTATATAGAACACCTCCCTATCCAGCACTGGCATGTATACTGAACCACCGCACCTATATAGCACCCACGCTCCAGAAAATGTGGCAAGATCGCACATCTTGGGCACTAGCAACAATACGGCACTCTAGCCTCAAAAAAGTGGAACTCCGCAACTATATGGCACATGCACTTATATAGAACACCTCCCTATCCAGCACTGGCATGTATACTGAACCACCGCACCTATATAGCACCCACGCTCCAGAAAATGTGGCAAGATCGCACATCTTGGGCACTAGCAACAATACGGCACTCTAGCCTCAAAAAAGTGGAACTCCGCAACTATATGGCACATGCACTTATATAGAACACCTCCCTATGTAGCAAGGTAATAATTAGTGAGGCATTCAACTAGTATTTAAAATAGCATACAGCGCGCATTGGTATTTTCCGCACCATCGATACACTCGGCGGGAAATACCAATAGTGAGATATCGGATAAGAAACATCGATAAGAGAGTAAGTTCACTTTGTAAAATGGCGATTGTGAGAGACGGACGCGCAGCTAATAAAAAGAGTTACATTAAATCGCCGGGCTTGTGTTTTTATACCTATACAGTTCACTCACGCACCGATATTGGTCACTACAATTCCCGGGTTAGACGGCCTACAATTTCAGAAGTGGGATACGATCAATCGCCGCCAGTGAACAATAGCGAAAATTTTTCTTTTCTCGTCCGTCGAAGACGCCATCGCTGAAAAAAACATGTCGGACTTGGTCGGCACGGAGGAGTTCTCGGCCGCCAGCTGCGCGAATGGCTGGAGTCCCTCATCTACCAAAAGGTGGAAGCAAGCTGCCATGGCAGCGAGACTTAACGAAATACACGTAGAGCTGCGGGGACAGGGACCACCGGCAGCCGAAACATGCGAGAACGAGAGGGAAGATGAGGCAGCCGCAGATCAAGACTCGACGAAGAGCGAACGCAAAGAGAAGAACGAAAAGGCACCGCAAGCGCCTGGGCACAAACAACAACCACGGCGAATATCGAGCAGAGGTTGAATGTTAAAACTGCAAATCGAGCTGCTGAAGCTGCAGAGCGAGAGGGAGAAGGAAAGGGAGGAGGAGAGAAACACAACACCAGCCGCAACAATGACGCTGGCGTCATGCTGCTAAATGCGCCAAAGCATGTTGCCAACATATCATGGCAACATTTCTGGAAACAACGATTGACGTCACAACTAGGATCGCGCAGTTTAAGGGCCGTCGCAAAAGTGAACAAACTGAAGGATTGAGAAGCTACTAATGCTGCTAATGTCGAAGCTTAAGGACAAAGCATTGGTGTGGCTGCATTCGAGTCCGGAGCAATGTCGCTGCCAATCGATCAATTGTTGAACGTCATGGAAGACACTTTCCATCCCAAGGGAAAGCAAACTGTTGCTCCGTCGCAAGTTCGAGTCCCGTTCATGGGCACGTGGCGAGGAGTTCTCGATGTACTTCAACGCCAAAGTGTCGCTGGCATCCCGCCATAGTCATTGACGACGAGGAGTTTATTGACGGAGTCATCGAAGGTATCCCAGATGTAGGCCTGCGTAGGCAAGCCCACATGCAGTGCTTTGGCGCTCCATATCAACTACTCAAGGCGTTCGAGAAGATCATGCTGCCAAAGAAGTACGGTTCAACTGAAGGGGCAAACACTGGAGCCTCGCCAACACCCATTCGCTGACTACAACACTGCAACTCTTTGGGCCAACGTGGCAGGGGAGTGCCGAAAGCCCAAGCGCGAAAGAGGAGCGTGCTACGGATGCGGCAGCATGAGTCACCAGGTGTCACACTGTGACGAAAAGAAGTACAAGGCTACATAACGATTATATATACAAATTTAATATATACATTAGCAATTACAATAACAAATGCATGTCCTTAGATTGCCTCATCGACTCAGGGAGCCCAATAAGTTTTATGAAGTTATCGTGTCTAGAGCACCATTCGGAAAATAACCTAAATAAAGTGGAAGAGCGCTCACGATTAAGTTCGAACGAAATCAAAGAAGATGATTTAAGTTTATATAAGTTTAACAAAGACAAGAAAACAGAGAAATTGAATTTATTTTGAATAAAAATGCGGATTACGCTTATGTTGGACTAAATAATAGCAAACTTAACATCTTTGGTAAAATACCCAGTTTTGTAATTATTAACAAAAATCGAATCAACTTTGAATTACTAGTAGTGGCAGACGAGTCGATGGCTATGAGGCTGTGTTAGGTAGGGATTTATGAATTTTAGAAGAAAATGAGTGTTTAGGAGAAAATGAGTGTTTAGAAAAAATGAGTGTTTAGGAGAAAATGAGTGTTTAGAAGAAAATGAGTGTTTAGGAGAAAATGAGTGTTTAGAAGAAATGAGTGTTTAGGAGAAAATGAGTGTTAGAAAAAAATGAGTGGAAAATAGAGAATGAGTGTTTAGGAGAATATGAATGTGAAGTAAAAGATGAGGGTGATAAAGAGATAAGCATGAAGTAGAAAGTGGAGGCAAGGTAGAAAATGAGTGTTCTGGCAATGGTTGAGTGTCTGGAAGACAGCGATACCTGCGAGAGCGTAAAAACCAATTTCAACGAACTACCAAGCCAGTATCCAGACAAAGAAAACGACTGGGAGTTGAAAGTAGGGACAGATTGTAGCCAGGAACTCGCAGGACGACTGAAATACATGTTTAGGACAGCGTATGTAACGCAGAAAGACCAAACTTACCACAAACCAAGTGGGAAATGAAGTTGAATTTCGAACACGAAAAACCGTTTCATTGCCCACCTAGAAGACTGTCGTATAGCGAAAAAGCCCAAGTACAGAAAATGATAGACGATTACACAGAAAAGGTTACATCAGAAACCAGTGAGTCAGAATACGCTTCGCCTATAGTACTGGTAAAAAGAATTCGGGAGAGTTGAGACTGTGCGTCGATTATCGCACACTTAATAAAGGAATGATAAAGGACAATTACCCAACACCTCTTATAGACGACCTACTAGATAAACTGTCAGGGAAAAGACTTTTCACCAAGTTAGACCTGAAGAATGGATACTTCCACGTATTTATGCATAAAGATTCAGTTAAATACACATCGTTCACGACCCCCATGGGACAATACGAATGGTTGAGGATGCCGTTCGGGTTACGAAATGCATCGGCGGTGTTTCAAAGATTCACAAACAAAATTTTTGCAGACATGGTAAAGGAAGACAAGTTATAATATACATGGACGATATTATGGTAGCAACAAAAGATAGTGATAGTCACATGGAAATTTTACAAGAAGTGATGAGACGATTGGTAGAGAATAAACTGAATTAAGGATTGATAAATGCGAATTCTTACAGTCAGAAGTTAAGTACCTGGGCTATTCCATATCGGGTAACGGAATTAAACCAGATACGAAGGGATTACAGGCAGTAAAAGGGTTCCCAGTCCCCACGAAAACGAACGAAGTGCAGAGTTTCTTAGGGTTATGTTCTTACTTTAGACGGTTCGTAAAGATTTTTCTACGAAAGCTAAGCCCCTTTATGATTTGGTCAAAAAAGACAGGAAGTTTGAATTCGGTATCGTAGAACTAGAATGTTTCGAACAACTCAAAGTAATTTGTTGGAAGCACCGATCTTTACAATCCCAGAGATCCGACAGAATTACATTGCGATGCAAGTTCGTTAGGTTTCGGGTCAATTCTAATGCAGAAGAAGGGTGATGGCAGAATGCACCCGGTGTTTTATTTCTCCAAGCGGACAACAATTACCGAAGCAAAATACCACAGCTTTGAACTGGAGACACTAGCGATAATTTATGCACTACAACGGTTTAGAGTATACGTGCAAGGCATACCCTTCAAAATAGTGACAGACTGCAACGCGCTAACTATGACTCTATACAAAAAAGAACTCAATCCACGCATTGCCCGCTGGGCGTTAGAGTTACAAAATTATGACTACAAGTTAGAACACAGGTCAGGAAGCAGAATGCAACACGTAGATGCGCTAAGCAGAGCCGTTCAGATACTCACGGTAGACACAAACCCCTTTGAAGAAAATTTAATTATATCCCAAAACAGAGATAACAAACTGATGGAGCTGAGAGAAACGTTACAGAAATCAGAACACAAACATTATGAGATGAGAAACGGAATAATATACAGGAAAAAAGACAACAATACTATCCTATTCTGCGTACCCGAGGAAATGGAAGGCCACGTACTCTATAAGTACCACGATGAACTAGGGCACGTCGGTATAGACAAGATGACCGACGCTATATCGAAAAGCTACTGGATCTCAAACGTAAGGTATAAAGCCAAGCGACACATTGAAAACTGTCTAAAATGCATAGCGTACTCAGCAAAACACGGAAAAGAGGAAGGGTTTTTACACAACATACCAAAAGGGTCAGGACCATTCGAGGTAGTACATATCGACCATTTCGGGCCAGTCGACAAAGGCAGGGCCAACAAACATGTTTTAGTAGTAATAGACGCGTTCACCAAATTCGTAAGACTTTATACGACCAAAACCACTAGCACAAAGGAAGCAGTAATTGCAATGAAAGATTATTTCCGAGCTTACAGTAGACCCAGATGCATTGTGTCAGACAGAGGAAGCTGTTTCACGTCAAAAGAGTTGAAGAATTCTTAGAACAGAGCAATGTTAAACACGTAAAGATAGCAACAGGGTCGCCACAGGCCAACGGGCAGGTAGAAAGGGTGAACAGAAGTTTGGGACCCATGATTGCAAAGCTTGTTGACCCGGAAAAAGGATTACATTGGGATATGGTAGTGGAAACAGTAGAACACGCGATGAACAACACAATTCAAAGAACAATTAATGAACACCCGAGCAGAATGTTGTTTGGGGTCGTACAAAAAGGAAAGGTTTCAGATTTACTAAAAGATCATCTAGACGAACTAACCGAACAGCGGGCAACAAGGGATATAGAAAAGATTAGAGCAGTAGCAGGCACTCATCAGGAAAAAATACAGTCTTATAACAAACAAGCAACAAATTCAAAGCGAAGGGAGCCACACGTGTACGTAGATAATGATCTAGTTATGGTGAGAAATTTCGACACTCATACAGGGGTGTCTAAAAAGCTTATCCCGAAGTTCAAAGGACCTTATAAGATATCAAAGGTGTTAAAAAATGATAGGTATTTGCTAGAAGATGTAGAGGGATTTCAACAATCAAGGATCCCGTATAAAGGAGTTTGGGCGGTGGCAAATATGAAGCCGTGGATTGAAAATGGTAATAATGCAAATGTCACAGGGAATCAAAATGAAGAAAATGATTGTAACACGTAAACTTAGAATGTTAAGAGTAAACCACACCCAACTGTAATAAATCAACCTATCTAGAAACTAACTTAAATGTAAGGAGTTCAGGAGCACTCCGGTCAGGATGGCCGAATTGTAGCAAGGTAATAATTAGTGAGGCATTCAACTAGTATTTAAAACAGCATACAGCGCGCATTGGTATTTACCGCACCACCGATACACTCGGCGGGAAATACCAATAGTGAGATATCGGATAAGAAACATCGATAAGAGAGTAAGTTCACTTTGTAAAATGGCGATTGTGAGAGACGGACGCGCAGCTAATAAAAAAGAGTTACATTAAATCGCCGGGCTTGTGTTTTTATACCTATACAGTTCACTCACGCACCGATATTGGTCACTACAATTCCCGGGTTAGACGGCCTACACTATCCAGCACTAGCATGTATACTGAACCACCGCACCTATATAGCACCCACGCTCCAGAAAATGTGGCAAGATCGCACATCTTGGGCACTAGCAACAATACGGCACTCTAGCCTCAAAAAAGTGGAACTCCGCAACTATATGGCACCTGCACTTATATAGAACACCTCCCTATCCAGCACTGGGATGTATACTGAACCACCGCACCTATATAGCACCCACGCTCCAGAAAATGTGGCAAGATCGCACATCTTGGGCACTAGCAACAATACGGCACTCTAGCCTCAAAAAAGTGGAACTCCGCAACTATATGGCACCTGCACTTATATAGAACACCTCCCTATCCAGCACTGGCATGTATACTGAACCACCGCACCTATATAGCACCCACGCTCCAGAAAATGTGGCAAGATCGCACATCTTGGGCACTAGCAACAATACGGCACTCTAGCCTCAAAAAAGTGGAACTCCGCAACTATATGGCACATGCACTTATATAGAACACCTCCCTATCCAGCACTGGGATGTATACTGAACCACCGCACCTATATAGCACCCACGCTCCAGAAAATGTGGCAAGATCGCACATCTTGGGCACTAGCAACAATACGGCACTCTAGCCTCAAAAAAGTGGAACTCCGCAACTATAAGGCACATGCACTTATATAGAACACCTCCCTATCCAGCACTGGCATGTATACTGAACCACCGCACCTATATAGCACCCACGCTCCAGAAAATGTGGCAAGATCGCACATCTTGGGCACTAGCAACAATACGGCACTCTAGTCTCAAAAAAGTGGAACTCCGCAACTATATGGCACCTGCACTTATATAGAACACCTCCCTATCCAGCACTGGCATGTATACTGAACCACCGCACCTATATAGCACCCACGCTCCAGAAAATGTGGCTAGATCGCACATCTTGGGCACTAGCAACAATACGGCACTCTAGCCTCAAAAAAGTGGAACTCCGCAACTATATGGCACATGCACTTATATAGAACACCTCCCTATCCAGCACTAGTATGTATACTGAACCACCGCACCTATATAGCACTCACGCTCCAGAAAATGTGGCAAGATCGCACATCTTGGGCACTAGCAACAATACGGAACTCTAGCCTCAAAAAAGTGGAACTCCGCAACTATATGACACATGCACTTATATAGAACACCTCCCTATCCAGCACTGGCATGTATACTGAACCACCGCACCTATATAGCACCCACGCTCCAGAAAATGTGGCAAGATCGCACATCTTGGGCACTAGCAACAATACGGCACTCTAGCCTCAAAAAAGTGGAACTCCGCAACTATATGGCACATGCACTTATATAGAACACCTCCCTATCCAGCACTAGCATGTATACTGAACCACCGCACCTATATAGCACCCACGCTCCAGAAAATGTGGCAAGATCGCACATCTTGGGCACTAGCAACAATACGGCACTCTAGCCTCAAAAAAGTGGAACTCCGCAACTATATGGCACATGCACTTATATAGAACACCTCCCTATCCAGCACTGGCATGTATACTGAACCACCGCACCTATATAGCACCCACGCTCCAGAAAATGTGGCAAGATCGCACATCTTGGGCACTAGCAACAATACGGCACTCTAGCCTCAAAAAAGTGGAACTCCGCAACTATATGGCACCTGCACTTATATAGAACACCTCCCTATCCAGCACTGGCATGTATACTGAACCACCGCACCTATATAGCACCCACGCTCCAGAAAATGTGGCAAGATCGCACATCTTGGGCACTAGCAACAATACGGCACTCTAGCCTCAAAAAAGTGGAACTCCGCAACTATATGGCACATGCACTTATATAGAACACCTCCCTATCCAGCACTGGCATGTATACTGAACCACCGCACCTATATAGCACCCACGCTCCAGAAAATGTGGCAAGATCGCACATCTTGGGCACTAGCAACAATACGGCACTCTAGCCTCAAAAAAGTGGAACTCCGCAACTATATGGCACATGCACTTATATAGAACACCTCCCTATCCAGCACTAGCATGTATACTGAACCACCGCACCTATATAGCACCCACGCTCCAGAAAATGTGGCAAGATCGCACATCTTGGGCACTAGCAACAATACGGCACTCTAGCCTCAAAAAAGTGGAACTCCGCAACTATAAGGCACATGCACTTATATAGAACACCTCCCTATCCAGCACTAGCATGTATACTGAACCACCGCACCTATATAGCACCCACGCTCCAGAAAATGTGGCAAGATCGCACATCTTGGGCACTAGCAACAATACGGCACTCTAGCCTCAAAAAGTGGAACTCCGCAACTATATGGCACCTGCACTGATATAGAACACCTCCCTATCCAGCACTAGCATGTATACTGAACCACCGCACCTATATAGCACCCACGCTCCAGAAAATGTGGCAAGATCGCACATCTTGGGCACTAGCAACAATACGGCACTCTAGCCTCAAAAAAGTGGAACTCCGCAACTATATGGCACCTGCACTTATATAGAACACCTCCCTATCCAGCACTGGCATGTATACTGAACCACCGCACCTATATAGCACCCACGCTCCAGAAAATGTGGCTAGACCGCACATCTTGGGCACTAGCAACAATACGGCACTCTAGCCTCAAAAAAGTGGAACTCCGCAACTATATGGCACATGCACTTATATAGAACACCTCCCTATCCAGCACTAGTATGTATACTGAACCACCGCACCTATATAGCACCCACGCTCCAGAAAATGTGGCAAGATCGCACATCTTGGGCACTAGCAACAATACGGCACTCTAGCCTCAAAAAAGTGGAACTCCGCAACTATATGGCACATGCACTTATATAGAACACCTCCCTATCCAGCACTGGCATGTATACTGAACCACCGCACCTATATAGCACCCACGCTCCAGAAAATGTGGCAAGATCGCACATCTTGGGCACTAGCAACAATACGGCACTCTAGCCTCAAAAAAGTGGAACTCCGCAACTATATGGCACCTGCACTTATATAGAACACCTCCCTATCCAGCACTGGCATGTATACTGAACCACCGCACCTATATAGCACCCACGCTCCAGAAAATGTGGCAAGATCGCACATCTTGGGCACTAGCAACAATACGGCACTCTAGCCTCAAAAAAGTGGAACTCCGCAACTATATGGCACATGCACTTATATAGAACACCTCCCTATCCAGCACTGGCATGTATACTGAACCACCGCACCTATATAGCACCCACGCTCCAGAAAATGTGGCAAGATCGCACATCTTGGGCACTAGCAACAATACGGCACTCTAGCCTCAAAAAAGTGGAACTCCGCAACTATATGGCACCTGCACTTATATAGAACACCTCCCTATCCAGCACTAGCATGTATACTGAACCACCGCACCTATATAGCACCCACGCTCCAGAAAATGTGGCAAGATCGCACATCTTGGGCACTAGCAACAATACGGCACTCTAGCCTCAAAAAAGTGGAACTCCGCAACTATGTGGCATCTGCACTTATATAGAACACCTCCCTATCCAGCACTAGCATGTATACTGAACCACCGCACCTATATAGCACCCACGCTCCAGAAAATGTGGCAAGATCGCACATCTTGGGCACTAGCAACAATACGGCACTCTAGCCTCAAAAAGTGGAACTCCGCAACTATATGGCACCTGCACTTATATAGAACACCTCCCTATCCAGCACTGGCATGTATACTGAACCACCGCACCTATATAGCACCCACGCTCCAGAAAATGTGGAAAGATCGCACATCTTGGGCACTAGCAACAATACGGCACTCTAGCCTCAAAAAGTGGAACTCCGCAACTATATGGCACATGCACTTATATAGAACACCTCCCTATCCAGCACTAGCATGTATACTGAACCACCGCACCTATATAGCACCCACGCTCCAGAAAATGTGGCAAGATCGCACATCTTGGGCACTAGCAACAATACGGCACTCTAGCCTCAAAAAAGTGGAACTCCGCAACTATATGGCACATGCACTTATATAGAACACCTCCCTATCCAGCACTGGCATGTATACTGAACCACCGCACCTATATAGCACCCACGCTCCAGAAAATGTGGCAAGATCGCACATCTTGGGCACTAGCAACAATACGGCACTTTAGCCTCAAAAAAGTGGAACTCCGCAACTATATGGCACATGCACTTATATAGAACACCTCCCTATCCAGCACTGGCATGTATACTGAACCACCGCACCTATATAGCACCCACGCTCCAGAAAATGTGGCAAGATCGCACATCTTGGGCACTAGCAACAATACGGCACTTTAGCCTCAAAAAAGTGGAACTCCGCAACTATATGGCACATGCACTTATATAGAACACCTCCCTATCCAGCACTGGCATGTATACTGAACCACCGCACCTATATAGCACCCACGCTCCAGAAAATGTGGCAAGATCGCACATCTTGGGCACTAGCAACAATACGGCACTTTAGCCTCAAAAAAGTGGAACTCCGCAACTATATGGCACATGCACTTATATAGAACACCTCCCTATCCAGCACTAGCATGTATACTGAACCACCGCACCTATATAGCACCCACGCTCCAGAAAATGTGGCAAGATCGCACATCTTGGGCACTAGCAACAATACGGCACTCTAGCCTCAAAAAAGTGGAACTCCGCAACTATAAGGCACATGCACTTATATAGAACACCTCCCTATCCAGCACTAGCATGTATACTGAACCACCGCACCTATATAGCACCCACGCTCCAGAAAATGTGGCAAGATCGCACATCTTGGGCACTAGCAACAATACGGCACTCTAGCCTCAAAAAAGTGGAACTCCGCAACTATATGGCACCTGCACTGATATAGAACACCTCCCTATCCAGCACTAGCATGTATACTGAACCACCGCACCTATATAGCACCCACGCTCCAGAAAATGTGGCTAGACCGCACATCTTGGGCACTAGCAACAATACGGCACTCTAGCCTCAAAAAGTGGAACTCCGCAACTATATGGCACATGCACTTATATAGAACACCTCCCTATCCAGCACTAGTATGTATACTGAACCACCGCACCTATATAGCACCCACGCTCCAGAAAATGTGGCAAGATCGCACATCTTGGGCACTAGCAACAATACGGCACTCTAGCCTCAAAAAAGTGGAACTCCGCAACTATATGGCACATGCACTTATATAGAACACCTCCCTATCCAGCACTGGCATGTATACTGAACCACCGCACCTATATAGCACCCACGCTCCAGAAAATGTGGCAAGATCGCACATCTTGGGCACTAGCAACAATACGGCACTCTAGCCTCAAAAAAGTGGAACTCCGCAACTATATGGCACCTGCACTTATATAGAACACCTCCCTATCCAGCACTGGCATGTATACTGAACCACCGCACCTATATAGCACCCACGCTCCAGAAAATGTGGCAAGATCGCACATCTTGGGCACTAGCAACAATACGGCACTCTAGCCTCAAAAAAGTGTAACTCCGCAACTATATGGCACATGCACTTATATAGAACACCTCCCTATCCAGCACTGGCATGTATACTGAACCACCGCACCTATATAGCACCCACGCTCCAGAAAATGTGGCAAGATCGCACATCTTGGGCACTAGCAACAATACGGCACTCTAGCCTCAAAAAAGTGGAACTCCGCAACTATATGGCACATGCACTTATATAGAACACCTCCCTATCCAGCGCTAGCATGTATACTGAACCACCGCACCTATATAGCACCCACGCTCCAGAAAATGTGGCAAGATCGCACATCTTGGGCACTAGCAACAATACGGCACTCTAGCCTCAAAAAGTGGAACTCCGCAACTATGTGGCATCTGCACTTATATAGAACACCTCCCTATCCAGCACTAGCATGTATACTGAACCACCGCACCTATATAGCACCCACGCTCCAGAAAATGTGGCAAGATCGCACATCTTGGGCACTAGCAACAATACGGCACTCTAGCCTCAAAAAGTGGAACTCCGCAACTATATGGCACCTGCACTTATATAGAACACCTCCCTATCCAGCACTGGCATGTATACTGAACCACCGCACCTATATAGCACCCACGCTCCAGAAAATGTGGAAAGATCGCACATCTTGGGCACTAGCAACAATACGGCACTCTAGCCTCAAAAAAGTGGAACTCCGCAACTATATGGCACATGCACTTATATAGAACACCTCCCTATCCAGCACTAGCATGTATACTGAACCACCGCACCTATATAGCACCCACGCTTGTAGTGTACCAGAGTTTAAATATATATTTGTGTAAACAGATATATAGGCCCTCGGTATCAGCAGATGACCATGACTGACTTAAGGACGGCGTACAAATAGGGTTGGTCGTGTGCACTCTTGCTATGCTCGGGTCTAGCTCGCCGGATGGTCGGGGTTCTTCCTCGCCTAATTGTACTATCGTACTCCACTACATTTAATTAGTGCACTTTACGGGAACTATAAGTGATTATATAAAACAAAGTAAACTGAAATACTGATAGCGCCGACACGCCAAATAAAAGCCCTACTGAACCATTTCTATTTAGAGAGAACCTAGGTGTTGATTGTCCCTCTCTTCTGTACCCACCCTACCATGACATTGCGTTCGAGTTCTTGCATTGTCCCTTGATCAATCCTTTACTAAGGTTTACCACATTTTATAAGATCCTGGCACGGATACTCGACAGACCATTTTTATGATTTTAAAGATTCATTTCAATTCAAAAAGATTCATATTTTAATATAATGTGAGACTTCAATTTCAATATTCATTACGTTGCAGTTGTAGAAACACAACAATTGACTTAGCTTCTAATTTGTGGGTATTATTTCCTTAATCCTAATTATCATATAAGTTTAGTTATAAATTCATTATTTTAAAGCATGAAAAACATTAGGGTATAGATATATATCTATATATAAACGAGAGAATAAGAATCGAAATCGTAAACAAAAGCTAGATCAGACTGGGGTGCATTATACACACTGAGCAGACGGGTTTGAATCATTATACACTGTATGCATATCTACACTTTCAAGTTAATAGGCTCTTTTGACCAAACTACTTTTTGCTGTACATAATTACTCACTCCGGCGTTATTGTCTTACGCTGATCGTTGGGCCCAATGATGTCGTAGATGTTGACCGCAGCTGTTTAAAATATGGAAATCATAAATATATAATGCATACAATACAATTACGCTACAAAAACCGTCGCATAGTCATCAGTCAGTTGTTTTGGTTTTCATAATACAGACAGAAATTTAATTGTTATGCTCTATCGCGAAAATTGAACCAAAAGGTAGCAAACGAAAGAAAATTTAGTGTGCATATGCACATATGTATGTAGGCATGTACGCGCGTAACATCAAAGAGGGGTGTTAATAAAGTTTCAGTTACATTACGTTAAACTGCTGATGTTTATGCGTTGGAACTTGATAATGAATTAAATGTAAATTGGACAAAACTCGATCCTGTGCTGCTGCTTTGTAGACTGTTGACCGCCTGAAGTTGGTTAGAGGTCAACAGGTGCGATGTATATGGTTCCTGGCCGTACTGACGAATCTTCCGCCAAGCCTGTATTTAGTTATTTATGTCTGAGCAGCACTAAATATTCTTGGCGATTAAGGCTGATCTGTTCCACTTGGATCTTTGGAGATTCCGACTTGGTGGCAATATAAGGTCCAGAAACGATGAATTATGGTTGGAGTTGGAGAAACCTCGACAACTGTTCGCCTAAGCGAGCTCCCAGGGTAGTCTTCTCGAGACTATACCGCGATGGGGCAGCTTAGGTACACCTCCCTGCAACATAGGTTATGTCAGCACGTGCACGGCACTAATATGAAAACATACCTCTTTTCCCAAATATATCTGCACTAAATTCTTGTCATTCACTGACCACTGAACTGTACGGCACTTGTAACTATATGTTTCCAGCATATATTTGTGGAAATATATATATTTTCCGGATAGCACTATATATATGTGTGTGCAATATGTATGTTGCTCGCACTCGGAAATTATCACGTCTTTACAGATCGATCAACTTTCTTATATTGTTCAAAGCAGTAATAGACGATGGACTGAGCAGCCAGTGCAGCAGAGCTTTTGAGCTTTTTACTAACTATGCAATCGTATGATCCAGAACATTCGCAGCAGCATAAAACGATCGTCTAATGCACAGCATAGCTTAACTGTGCAATCGTACGATTGCCGTCTATGCTTCCCACTGTCCGTCGCTTGTATGTGTTCGTGGGCGTTCGGACTTAAGAGCGGCTAAGGCTTTGATCCAACCTTAAGAGCGGCTAAAGCTTGATCGTTCGAAATATCACAAGGGGGTCTCACGAGACGAAAGAAGATAACCAATTCCCTATATTTTGTGCTGGCTACTACACCACAGATAATTATACAAGACCTGCTCGACGAATAATTATCTGAAGAACTTGATTAGGAGAGATTATTTCCTGATTTGAATGTCTTTCAGATGATACACGCCGAGATATTTCTTGTTCCCATCGACCAATTCGTAATAGTACGGACTTCGCTTTTTAATTACCTGAGCGGGAATGAACACAGGGGCTAGTTTAGAACTAAACTTTTTTATAGCACTACTTTGTGTGAAATTTCTAGCATATACCAAATCTCCAATCTTTAATTGTGTATCACGGCAGCGCAAATTGTATCTATGCGAATTTTCTTCGTGTGCCTTATTGACATTCGCTTTAGCCTGTTGCCGGATTAGCTGCAAGGAATCTGGGTTCTCCATTCTAGTATCGTCGTTCAAAAGGTCTAGTTTACGCAAGAGTGCGTAATCCTTCCCATTCAACATCATGTTTTGACCAAATGCTAGAAAATATGGAGAATACCCTGTACTCCTATGTAAGGTAGATCTCAATGAACCACTAATGGCATTCAGGTTACAGTCCCAATTGGAATGTTCGTTACCGATATAAGCTCGTATCGCAGCTATCACGGATCTGTTCAGTCGCTCGCTGGCATTCGCTTGCGGTGAATAAATAGCTGTGCATTTTTGTGTTATACCGAAGCTATTTAAAAATGCCTGAAAGTAGCTAGATTTAAATTGGGATCCATTGTCTGACAAGATGACTTCTGGCACCCCAAATGTATAAAAGAGAGACCCTTCCAGATATTCACAGATCTTAGGGGCTGTAAATTTCTTCAAGGGACACAGAAAATGGAACTTAGTATTGTGATCAACAACTATGAGCAATCCTATGTTTCCCTTTTTCGTGCGTGGGTATGGTCCTAAGAGATCTATGTATAATTTCTGAAACGGCCTATCCGAAGTGAATGGTTTACCCATAGGAGGTCTAAGAATCATATTCGGACTCTTGGTCGTGCGACAACCGGTGCATTCAGATATGTACTTGCGCGTCTGGCTAACCATGCGAGGCCAGAATAAATATCTTTTAAGCTTCTCTATGGTTTTACTCATCCCACAATGTGCGGAGCTAGGGGCGTCATGAGCTTGATATAATACGTTCGTAATTAACCCTGACGGAACCCAAAGTTTCCATGATGCGTTCTCTTGAGACTCATCTCCCGAAGCGAATACTGTCCTTTTGAAAACTTGACCGTCTATCACTTTCAAGTCTGGGAACTTACTCTGATTCTGTTGAATACTTTCTATTAAACTCAGATACTCAGCTGATTTGAATTGATCTGAGTCTAGATCAACCATGGGGTTTATTTGCGTGAGCTCCTCTATAGCCGGTTCATCCTGACGCGATAGAGTGTCAGCGACAACATTCAGTGTCCCCTTTCTATGTAGGATATTAAATGTGAAACTACGCAATTTCATAGACCATCTGGCTAATCTACCCGATAAATCCTTTTGTTGCATTAACCATTTAAGTGCTGCGTGATCGGTTATGACTACGAAGTCCTGTCCCTCAACATAAGAGCGGAATTTTTTTATTCCCTTTATGACTGCTAAGCACTCTAGTTCGGTAACCGAATAATTACGTTGTGCCTTGGATAATTTTTCTGACATGTAAGCAATTGGCAATTCAACGCCGTCGCGTTGTTGAGCTAAAACACAACCGATTCCGTAAGTGCTGGCATCACAGAGCAAAATAAAAGGTTTTGAGAAGTCAGGAGTTATCAAAATGGGTGATGCGGTTAAACAGGACTTTAAGGTCTCAAACGACTGTTGAGCATCATCATTCCACTGTAAATCTTTTTTCTTCTTAAGCAACTCGGTTAAGGGAAAACTAACGGTAGCATAATTTTCAACGAAACGTCGGTACCAACCGGATAACCCCAAAAATCGACGCAGTTGCTTAACGGTAACTGGCACAGGGAACTTCGAGATGGCCTTGATTTTGTCTAGATTTGTCTTTATCCGACCATTACCAATAATAAAACCCAAATACGTGATTTCTTTTATGCAAAAGTTTGATTTCCCTATGTTAATGGTTAGATTGGCTTTGCGTAGACACAACGCTATCTCCTGTAACAACAGTAAATGCGACTCGAAATCCTCTGATAAAACAAGTAGATCATCTAAATATACGAATACACGTGTCCGAAGATGAGCTGGAATAACTCGATCCATTAGTCTACAGAGAGTTTGAGCGGCATTGCAAAGACCAAATGGCATCATTTTATATTGATATAATGGTCGGTTAGGCACTGTAAATGCAGTATACTGTCGCGATTGTTCATCCAACGGGATTTGCCAAAATGCGTGTTTCATGTCTAATCCAGTGATGTAACGAGCGGGTGGTAATCGACTTAGAATACCATCAATATGTGGTAACGGATATGCATCCCGTCTTGTAACCTTGTTCACTTCTCTTGAATCGAGACACAGTCTATATTTTTCGCCTTTCTTTACCAAAACGCAATTACTGCTCCAGGGACTAGTCGACTCCTCTATAACATCGAGCGCAAGCATATTGTCCACCTCAGCAAACATCAATTTCTCTATGGCTGGTGATACCGGCCAATGTCGTTGCTTTACGGGAATAGCTGCTCCAACATCTATAGAGTGTGTGACTAAACTGGTACGGCCTAATCCTTCAGTAGCGAAAGATGGAAAACAACCTATCACTTTATCTAAGCGAATTCTCTCGTCTAATGTCAATTTATGTAGGTTCGGTGGTTCTTCGACGTCATCCGTACCTCCAACATCTAATTCAGATACCTCTGCAGTGTGTGAGATTTTATCTAAAAGTCCAAATTTTTGCCAGTAGTCTATCCCCAAATAGACGTCTTGCTTGAGTTCAGGAATAAGAAACATTTCTAGGTCTGCCGTGCATCCACGGTAATTAATTTGTGTTACCAGCTTGCCTATAACCTTACTTTCAGTCTCGTTAGCCGTTCGTATTGCTCCTGAACACTTCTTAACCTTGCAATGCGCCAACATTTCTTTCGCGGCTGAACCTCCAATACAACTGATTGTGGCCCCCGAATCCAACAAAGCTATGTAATCACTGCCTTCAATGGTGACACTGGTGTACAGCCTGTTATCCGAACTAAGAAATATAGCTGAAACAAACTTGTTCTTATTCTTGCGAACCATCTTCCAAAATTGTCTCAAACGTTTAGTTGAACGTTTGGGCTTTCTTACAAATTTAAAACTATCTATCTTATCAAAAATTTTCTTACGCGTTGTAATATAATTTGCTTCCCTTTCAGGTAAAGGAGTAAATGAAAAATGATATGCCGTAGGCAGGGTTTCCTCTACTGTTTGTGAGCTGATCTTAGGCTCCCTTAAACTTTGGTCGTTCGTTAAACTAGTAGGTGATTCTTGCAAACTTTTTTCTAAGGATGTGTCTGCTTGTTGTTGTTTAACACATCCTTCTGCCGGTTTCCCGGAGGGTTACATTTGGGACATACCGGTTTGTAAGTATCTTTTGTTCCACACCCGTAGCAAAAGATCTTACGAGGACCTACACAATCGTCAAATTTATGACCTTTGTTGTCACAGTTCCAGCAAGTTGGAACTGACTGTGAAGTACGACGTTGTATTTGACACACTTCATTATGCTCGACCAAGTCATCGAATAGCTGCTCGCTATCGTCTGGACCTGACAATTCCGATACGTATGAGCGAAGAGTCCTTTGCTTAACCGATCTTATATCGTTATAAAACTGCTCGTGCTTACGTACCTCTCGTCGTAATAACGATCTATTGGCAATCTTTAAGTGAAGAAGCTCGTGGTGAAGAGTGGGCTTGGAATTTCTAATAAGTAGATTCACAACATCTTCTTCTGTAACCGAATTTTGAAGCCTATCCACGAGATCTTCGATAGCATATTGAAAGTCATCGAAGGATTCGTTTTCGCCCTGACGACGTTTCCTAATCTTTTCCCAGATATCATAGTCGGTCTCAACATCTTCAAATCTTCTTCTAAACTCTATACAAAACGTATCCCAATTAAAGTTTGGGTAATTTCGATGGAATTTCCAGTACCAATCACTAGCTTTTCCCGCGAATAAAAGATACAAGTGATCACAAAGCAATTGATAATTGTTATAAAGATTTTGTTGCGTTAGAGAACGTACTCGATAAATAAACTCATCCATCCTCATGCAAGTTTTTGAACCATCGAATTTAATGCGCCAATTCTGCATTATACTGGAAACTTTTGCTGGTGCTACGTGTGAGCTCGAATTACTTCGATTTGCACTCGCTCTTGAAAAATCTAAAAGAACTTCTGCGTGACTATCTCGTGCTTGACCGATACCCACGTTATTTGTTTGGTTAATGTTATTGTCACCGGAAACATCGGGAGAGATATGTTCTGGTTGTGTCAGCTGGAGTGACGCTAATTGACTTTGAATCGAAGATTCAATTGTTTTGCTTAAAAATGAAGTTAGTTGTTCCATTAACTGAGCCTGTTGAATGCTTACAGCAGACTGGACGTAGTTAGCGATTTCCACTTGAGAGGTTATTGGAAGGGTTGTGTGGTTGGTTTCAGTTTCTGTTAGTGAGCGATCTAACCTGGATCGTTGAGTTGCTCTCGTATTCATACCCCTTCTAATAAACTTTTGGCCCTTTTTAGGTCGATTAGACGTTCCGTCTATTGTGCTAAAAGATTCGTTAGCACTAGTTGGTCGTGTTCCTTCGGCGTTAAGCTCGGCTAACAACGTGTTGTTAGAGAATGGTAGTGCCAGAGCAGAACAATCTAATGAACAGGTGGGACATTTTGGGTTTGTCCTAATCTGTTCCAAAATACAAAGTTTATGGAATTTGTGTCTACACGGGGTGTTGGCTATAATCTCACTAGTTCCCAATACTTCGTTGCAAATTCCACAAAATGGTTCTGCTTCCTGCAACGCAGTTGTTATATCATCTGTACTTCGCCTTACAGCCATTGTATATCAGACAATATTTAAGGAATTAAAGAAAAAAAAATAATAAAAAAAAATTATATAAGAAGGTATTAATTGTAATAATAATGTCTGTCTTTCCCACATGCCAGAATACTTACGAAATATCTATTTGGTTTCAGTAGGCTTTTCTATTTTCGTTAATATGGACTATTTATAAGTTAATGACCTCGTGCACTGAATCATTGGACAACTATCGCGATTTGGCAATATAAAATTGTAAATCCGAATAACTCAAGATGCCTAAAGTGAAAAAGCAGGTTTGCTTTGGTCGATCAATCCAAAATAAACTGAATTGGAACCGCTAAATCCTAAAACAATTCCTGTTTATTCTGATCACTGTATGGTATTGCATAACTGTCTCTGATACTCACAATTCGATACTATAGGTCTGTTTTGGTCAACCAATCCGAAATAAAATGAATTGCAGTTGCTAAATCCGAAAACCGAGCCAAAGTATAAATTTTGAAATCTTTAACCTTTGTGCAATATTTTGCAAAAGAAAATGTGTCGTTGAAATTTTGATGTATTACCGGTTGAGCTTGGAGAACCAAGGCAAGATTTGCTTGTCTTATTAAAATAATCGGCCTATATAGTAAGACACTATAAATCCAAATTTTAATATCGCTCTGAATTGGTTATAGATTCTAAGGCAAGTTGCCTGGCCCCACGTTGGGCGCCATAAATGTATAGTTTACCAGAGTTTAAATATATATTTGTGTAAACAGATATATAGGCCCTCGGTATCAGCAGATGACCATGACTGACTTAAGGACGGCGTACAAATAGGGTTGGTCGTGTGCACTCTTGCTAGGCTCGGGTCTAGCTCGCCGGATGGTCGGGGTTCTTCCTCGCCTAATTGTACTATCGTACTCCACTACATTTAATTAGTGCACTTTACGGGAACTATAAGTGATTATATAAAACAAAGTAAACTGAAATACTGATAGCGCCGACACGCCAAATAAAAGCCCTACTGAACCATTTCTATTTAGAGAGAACCTAGGTGTTGATTGTCCCTCTCTTCTGTACCCACCCTACCATGACATTGCGTTCGAGTTCTTGCATTGTCCCTTGATCAATCCTTTACTAAGGTTTACCACATTTTATAAGATCCTGGCACGGATACTCGACAGACCATTTTTATGATTTTAAAGATTCATTTCAATTCAAAAAGATTCATATTTTAATATAATGTGAGACTTCAATTTCAATATTCATTACGTTGCAGTTGTAGAAACACAACAATTGACTTAGCTTCTAATTTGTGGGTATTATTTCCTTAATCCTAATTATCATATAAGTTTAGTTATAAATTCATTATTTTAAAGCATGAAAAACATTAGGGTATAGATATATATCTATATATAAACGAGAGAATAAGAATCGAAATCGTAAACAAAAGCTAGATCAGACTGGGGTGCATTATACACACTGAGCAGACGGGTTTGAATCATTATACACTGTATGCATATCTACACTTTCAAGTTAATAGGCTCTTTTGACCAAACTACTTTTTGCTGTACATAATTACTCACTCCGGCGTTATTGTCTTACGCTGATCGTTGGGCCCAATGATGTCGTAGATGTTGACCGCAGCTGTTTAAAATATGGAAATCATAAATATATAATGCATACAATACAATTACGCTACAAACACCGTCGCATAGTCATCAGTCAGTTGTTTTGGTTTTCATAATACAGACAGAAATTTAATTGTTATGCTCTATCGCGAAAATTGAACCAAAAGGTAGCAAACGAAAGAAAATTTAGTGTGCATATGCACATATGTATGTAGGCATGTACGCGCGTAACATCAAAGAGGGGTGTTAATAAAGTTTCAGTTACATTACGTTAAACTGCTGATGTTTATGCGTTGGAACTTGATAATGAATTAAATGTAAATTGGACAAAACTCGATCCTGTGCTGCTGCTTTGTAGACTGTTGACCGCCTGAAGTTGGTTAGAGGTCAACAGGTGCGATGTATATGGTTCCTGGCCGTACTGACGAATCTTCCGCCAAGCCTGTATTTAGTTATTTATGTCTGAGCAGCACTAAATATTCTTGGCGATTAAGGCTGATCTGTTCCACTTGGATCTTTGGAGATTCCGACTTGGTGGCAATATAAGGTCCAGAAACGATGAATTATGGTTGGAGTTGGAGAAACCTCGACAACTGTTCGCCTAAGCGAGCTCCCAGGGTAGTCTTCTCGAGACTATACCGCGATGGGGCAGCTTAGGTACACCTCCCTGCAACATAGGTTATGTCAGCACGTGCACGGCACTAATATGAAAACATACCTCTTTTCCCAAATATATCTGCACTAAATTCTTGTCATTCACTGACCACTGAACTGTACGGCACTTGTAACTATATGCTTCCAGCATATATTTGTGGAAATATATATATTTTCCGGATAGCACTATATATATGTGTGTGCAATATGTATGTTGCTCGCACTCGGAAATTATCACGTCTTTACAGATCGATCAACTTTCTTATATTGTTCAAAGCAGTAATAGACGATGGACTGAGCAGCCAGTGCAGCAGAGCTTTTGAGCTTTTTACTAACTGTGCAATCGTATGATCCAGAACATTCGCAGCAGCATAAAACGATCGTCTAATGCACAGCATAGCTTAACTGTGCAATCGTACGATTGCCGTCTATGCTTCCCACTGTCCGTCGCTTGTATGTGTTCGTGGGCGTTCGGACTTAAGAGCGGCTAAGGCTTTGATCCAACCTTAGGAGCGGCTAAAGCTTGATCGTTCGAAATATCACAAGGGGGTCTCACGAGACGAAAGAAGATAACCAATTCCCTATATTTTGTGCTGGCTACTACACGCTCCAGAAAATGTGGCAAGATCGCACATCTTGGGCACTAGCAACAATACGGCACTCTAGCCTCAAAAAAGTGGAACTCCGCAACTATATGGCACATGCACTTATATAGAACACCTCCCTATCCAGCACTGGCATGTATACTGAACCACCGCACCTATATAGCACCCACGCTCCAGAAAATGTGGCTAGATCGCACATCTTGGGCACTAGCAACAATACGGCACTCTAGCCTCAAAAAAGTGGAACTCCGCAACTATATGGCACATGCACTTATATAGAACACCTCCCTATCCAGCACTAGTATGTATACTGAACCACCGCACCTATATAGCACCCACGCTCCAGAAAATGTGGCAAGATCGCACATCTTGGGCACTAGCAACAATACGGCACTCTAGCCTCAAAAAAGTGGAACTCCGCAACTATATGGCACATGCACTTATATAGAACACCTCCCTATCCAGCACTAGCATGTATACCGAACCACCGCACCTATATAGCACCCACGCTCCAGAAAATGTGGCAAGATCGCACATCTTGGGCACTAGCAACAATACGGCACTCTAGCCTCAAAAAAGTGGAACTCCGCAACTATATGGCACCTGCACTTATATAGAACACCTCCCTATCCAGCACTAGCATGTATACTGAACCACCGCACCTATATAGCACCCACGCTCCAGAAAATGTGGCAAGATCGCACATCTTGGGCACTAGCAACAATACGGCACTCTAGCCTCAAAAAAGTGGAACTCCGCAACTATATGGCACATGCACTTATATAGAACACCTCCCTATCCAGCACTGGCATGTATACTGAACCACCGCACCTATATAGCACCCACGCTCCAGAAAATGTGGCAAGATCGCACATCTTGGGCACTAGCAACAATACGGCACTCTAGCCTCAAAAAAGTGGAACTCCGCAACTATATGGCACATGCACTTATATAGAACACCTCCCTATCCAGCACTAGTATGTATACTGAACCACCGCACCTATATAGCACCCACGCTCCAGAAAATGTGGCAAGATCGCACATCTTGGGCACTAGCAACAATACGGCACTCTAGCCTCAAAAAAGTGGAACTCCGCAACTATATGGCACATGCACTTATATAGAACACCTCCCTATCCAGCACTAGCATGTATACCGAACCACCGCACCTATATAGCACCCACGCTCCAGAAAATGTGGCAAGATCGCACATCTTGGGCACTAGCAACAATACGGCACTCTAGCCTCAAAAAAGTGGAACTCCGCAACTATATGGCACCTGCACTTATATAGAACACCTCCCTATCCAGCACTAGCATGTATACTGAACCACCGCACCTATATAGCACCCACGCTCCAGAAAATGTGGCAAGATCGCACATCTTGGGCACTAGCAACAATACGGCACTCTAGCCTCAAAAAAGTGGAACTCCGCAACTATATGGCACATGCACTTATATAGAACACCTCCCTATCCAGCACTGGCATGTATACTGAACCACCGCACCTATATAGCACCCACGCTCCAGAAAATGTGGCAAGATCGCACATCTTGGGCACTAGCAACAATACGGCACTCTAGCCTCAAAAAAGTGGAACTCCGCAACTATATGGCACATGCACTTATATAGAACACCTCCCTATCCAGCACTAGCATGTATACTGAACCACCGCACCTATATAGCACCCACGCTCCAGAAAATGTGGCAAGATCGCACATCTTGGGTACTAGCAACAATACGGCACTCTAGCCTAAAAAAAGTGGAACTCCGCAACTATAAGGCACATGCACTTATATAGAACACCTCCCTATCCAGCACTAGCATGTATACTGAACCACCGCACCTATATAGCACCCACGCTCCAGAAAATGTGGCAAGATCGCACATCTTGGGCACTAGCAACAATACGGCACTCTAGCCTCAAAAAAGTGGAACTCTGCAACTATATGGCACCTGCACTTATATAGAACACCTCCCTATCCAGCACTAGCATGTATACTGAACCACCGCACCTATATAGCACCCACGCTCCAGAAAATGTGGCAAGATCGCACATCTTGGGCACTAGCAACAATACGGCACTCTAGCCTCAAAAAAGTGGAACTCCGCAACTATATGGCACCTGCACTTATATAGAACACCTCCCTATCCAGCACTGGCATGTATACTGAACCACCGCACCTATATAGCACCCACGCTCCAGAAAATGTGGCAAGATCGCACATCTTGGGCACTAGCAACAATACGGCACTCTAGCCTCAAAAAAGTGGAACTCCGCAACTATATGGCACCTGCACTTATATAGAACATCTCCCTATCCAGCACTGGCATGTATACTGAACCACCGCACCTATATAGCACCCACGCTCCAGAAAATGTGGAAAGATCGCACATCTTGGGCACTAGCAACAATACGGCACTCTAGCCTCAAAAAAGTGGAACTCCGCAACTATATGGCACATGCACTTATATAGAACACCTCCCTATCCAGCACTAGCATGTATACTGAACCACCGCACCTATATAGCACCCACGCTCCAGAAAATGTGGCAAGATCGCACATCTTGGGCACTAGCAACAATACGGCACTCTAGCCTCAAAAAAGTGGAACTCTGCAACTATATGGCACCTGCACTTATATAGAACACCTCCCTATCCAGCACTAGCATGTATACTGAACCACCGCACCTATATAGCACCCACGCTGCAGAAAATGTGGCAAGATCGCACATCTTGGGCACTAGCAACAATACGGCACTCTAGCCTCAAAAAAGTGGAACTCCGCAACTATATGGCACCTGCACTTATATAGAACACCTCCCTATCCAGCACTGGCATGTATACTGAACCACCGCACCTATATAGCACCCACGCTCCAGAAAATGTGGCTAGATCGCACATCTTGGGCACTAGCAACAATACGGCACTCTAGCCTCAAAAAAGTGGAACTCCGCAACTATATGGCACCTGCACTTATATAGAACACCTCCCTATCCAGCACTGGCATGTATACTGAACCACCGCACCTATATAGCACCCACGCTCCAGAAAATGTGGAAAGATCGCACATCTTGGGCACTAGCAACAATACGGCACTCTAGCCTCAAAAAAGTGGAACTCCGCAACTATATGGCACATGCACTTATATAGAACACCTCCCTATCCAGCACTAGCATGTATACTGAACCACCGCACCTATATAGCACCCACGCTCCAGAAAATGTGGCAAGATCGCACATCTTGGGCACTAGCAACAATACGGCACTCTAGCCTCAAAAAAGTGGAACTCCGCAACTATATGGCACATGCACTTATATAGAACACCTCCCTATCCAGCACTGGCATGTATACTGAACCACCGCACCTATATAGCACCCACGCTCCAGAAAATGTGGCTAGATCGCACATCTTGGGCACTAGCAACAATACGGCACTCTAGCCTCAAAAAAGTGGAACTCCGCAACTATATGGCACATGCACTTATATAGAACACCTCCCTATCCAGCACTAGTATGTATACTGAACCACCGCACCTATATAGCACCCACGCTCCAGAAAATGTGGCAAGATCGCACATCTTGGGCACTAGCAACAATACGGCACTCTAGCCTCAAAAAAGTGGAACTCCGCAACTATATGGCACATGCACTTATATAGAACACCTCCCTATCCAGCACTAGCATGTATACTGAACCACCGCACCTATATAGCACCCACGCTCCAGAAAATGTGGCAAGATCGCACATCTTGGGCACTAGCAACAATACGGCACTCTAGCCTCAAAAAAGTGGAACTCCGCAACTATATGGCACCTGCACTTATATAGAACACCTCCCTATCCAGCACTAGCATGTATACTGAACCACCGCACCTATATAGCACCCACGCTCCAGAAAATGTGGCAAGATCGCACATCTTGGGCACTAGCAACAATACGGCACTCTAGCCTCAAAAAAGTGGAACTCCGCAACTATATGGCACATGCACTTATATAGAACACCTCCCTATCCAGCACTGGCATGTATACTGAACCACCGCACCTATATAGCACCCACGCTCCAGAAAATGTTGCAAGATCGCACATCTTGGGCACTAGCAACAATACGGCACTCTAGCCTCAAAAAAGTGGAACTCCGCAACTATATGGCACATGCACTTATATAGAACACCTCCCTATCCAGCACTAGCATGTATACTGAACCACCGCACCTATATAGCACCCACGCTCCAGAAAATGTGGCAAGATCGCACATCTTGGGCACTAGCAACAATACGGCACTCTAGCCTCAAAAAAGTGGAACTCCGCAACTATAAGGCACATGCACTTATATAGAACACCTCCCTATCCAGCACTAGCATGTATACTGAACCACCGCACCTATATAGCACCCACGCTCCAGAAAATGTGGCAAGATCGCACATCTTGGGCACTAGCAACAATACGGCACTCTAGCCTCAAAAAAGTGGAACTCCGCAACTATATGGCACCTGCACTTATATAGAACACCTCCCTATCCAGCACTAGCATGTATACTGAACCACCGCACCTATATAGCACCCACGCTCCAGAAAATGTGGCAAGATCGCACATCTTGGGAACTAGCAACAATACGGCACTCTAGCCTCAAAAAAGTGGAACTCCGCAACTATAAGGCACATGCACTTATATAGAACACCTCCCTATCCAGCACTAGCATGTATACTGAACCACCGCACCTATATAGCACCCACGCTCCAGAAAATGTGGCAAGATCGCACATCTTGGGCACTAGCAACAATACGGCACTCTAGCCTCAAAAAAGTGGAACTCCGCAACTATATGGAACCTGCACTTATATAGAACACCTCCCTATCCAGCACTAGCATGTATACTGAACCACCGCACCTATATAGCACCCACGCTGCAGAAAATGTGGCAAGATCGCACATCTTGGGCACTAGCAACAATACGGCACTCTAGCCTCAAAAAAGTGGAACTCCGCAACTATATGGCACCTGCACTTATATAGAACACCTCCCTATCCAGCACTGGCATGTATACTGAACCACCGCACCTATATAGCACCCACGCTCCAGAAAATGTGGCTAGATCGCACATCTTGGGCACTAGCAACAATACGGCACTCTAGCCTCAAAAAAGTGGAACTCCGCAACTATATGGCACATGCACTTATATAGAACACCTCCCTATCCAGCACTGGCATGTATACTGAACCACCGCACCTATATAGCACCCACGCTCCAGAAAATGTGGCAAGATCGCACATCTTGGGCACTAGCAACAATACGGCACTCTAGCCTCAAAAAAGTGGAACTCCGCAACTATATGGCACATGCACTTATATAGAACACCTCCCTATCCAGCACTAGTATGTATACTGAACCACCGCACCTATATAGCACCCACGCTCCAGAAAATGTGGCAAGATCGCACATCTTGGGCACTAGCAACAATACGGCACTCTAGCCTCAAAAAAGTGGAACTCCGCAACTATATGGCACATGCACTTATATAGAACACCTCCCTATCCAGCACTGGCATGTATACTGAACCACCGCACCTATATAGCACCCACGCTCCAGAAAATGTGGCAAGATCGCACATCTTGGGCACTAGCAACAATACGGCACTCTAGCCTCAAAAAAGTGGAACTCCGCAACTATATGGCACATGCACTTATATAGAACACCTCCCTATCCAGCACTGGCATGTATACTGAACCACCGCACCTATATAGCACCCACGCTCCAGAAAATGTGGCAAGATCGCACATCTTGGGCACTAGCAACAATACGGCACTCTAGCCTCAAAAAAGTGGAACTCCGCAACTATATGGCACATGCACTTATATAGAACAGCATGTATACTGAACCACCGCACCTATATAGCACCCACGCTCCAGAAAATGTGGCAAGATCGCACATCTTGGGTACTAGCAACAATACGGCACTCTAGCCTAAAAAAAGTGGAACTCCGCAACTATAAGGCACATGCACTTATATAGAACACCTCCCTATCCAGCACTAGCATGTATACTGAACCACCGCACCTATATAGCACCCACGCTCCAGAAAATGTGGCAAGATCGCACATCTTGGGCACTAGCAACAATACGGCACTCTAGCCTCAAAAAAGTGGAACTCCGCAACTATATGGCACCTGCACTTATATAGAACACCTCCCTATCCAGCACTGGCATGTATACTGAACCACCGCACCTATATAGCACCCACGCTCCAGAAAATGTGGCTAGATCGCACATCTTGGGCACTAGCAACAATACGGCACTCTAGCCTCAAAAAAGTGGAACTCCGCAACTATATGGCACCTGCACTTATATAGAACACCTCCCTATCCAGCACTGGCATGTATACTGAACCACCGCACCTATATAGCACCCACGCTCCAGAAAATGTGGCAAGATCGCACATCTTGGGCACTAGCAACAATACGGCACTCTAGCCTCAAAAAAGTGGAACTCCGCAACTATATGGCACGTGCACTTATATAGAACACCTCCCTATCCAGCACTAGCATGTATACCGAACCACCGCACCTATATAGCACCCACGCTCCAGAAAATGTGGCAAGATCGCACATCTTGGGTACTAGCAACAATACGGCACTCTAGCCTCAAAAAAGTGGAACTCCGCAACTATAAGGCACATGCACTTATATAGAACACCTCCCTATCCAGCACTAGCATGTATACTGAACCACCGCACCTATATAGCACCCACGCTGCAGAAAATGTGGCAAGATCGCACATCTTGGGCACTAGCAACAATACGGCACTCTAGCCTCAAAAAAGTGGAACTCCGCAACTATATGGCACATGCACTTATATAGAACACCTCCCTATCCAGCACTAGCATGTATACTGAACCACCGCACCTATATAGCACCCACGCTCCAGAAAATGTGGCAAGATCGCACATCTTGGGTACTAGCAACAATACGGCACTCTAGCCTAAAAAAAGTGGAACTCCGCAACTATAAGGCACATGCACTTATATAGAACACCTCCCTATCCAGCACTAGCATGTATACTGAACCACCGCACCTATATAGCACCCACGCTCCAGAAAATGTGGCAAGATCGCACATCTTGGGCACTAGCAACAATACGGCACTCTAGCCTCAAAAAAGTGGAACTCTGCAACTATATGGCACCTGCACTTATATAGAACACCTCCCTATCCAGCACTAGCATGTATACTGAACCACCGCACCTATATAGCACCCACGCTGCAGAAAATGTGGCAAGATCGCACATCTTGGGCACTAGCAACAATACGGCACTCTAGCCTCAAAAAAGTGGAACTCTGCAACTATATGGCACCTGCACTTATATAGAACACCTCCCTATCCAGCACTGGCATGTATACTGAACCACCGCACCCACGCTCCAGAAAATGTGGCTAGATCGCACATCTTGGGCACTAGCAACAATACGGCACTCTAGCCTCAAAAAAGTGGAACTCCGCAACTATATGGCACCTGCACTTATATAGAACACCTCCCTATCCAGCACTGGCATGTATACTGAACCACCGCACCTATATAGCACCCACGCTCCAGAAAATGTGGAAAGATCGCACATCTTGGGCACTAGCAACAATACGGCACTCTAGCCTCAAAAAAGTGGAACTCCGCAACTATATGGCACATGCACTTATATAGAACACCTCCCTATCCAGCACTAGCATGTATACTGAACCACCGCACCTATACAGCACCCACGCTCCAGAAAATGTGGCAAGATCGCACATCTTGGGCACTAGCAACAATACGGCACTCTAACCTCAAAAAAGTGGAACTCCGCAACTATATGGCACATGCACTTATATAGAACACCTCCCTATCCAGCACTAGCATGTATACTAAACCACCGCACCTATATAGCACCCACGGTCCAGAAAATGTGGCAAGATCGCACATCTTGGGCACTAGCAACAATACGGCACTCTAGCCTCAAAAAAGTGGAACTCCGCAACTATATGGCACATGCACTTATATAGAACACCTCCCTATCCAGCACTGGCATGTATACTGAACCACCGCACCTATATAGCACCCACGCTCCAGAAAATGTGGCTAGATCGCACATCTTGGGCACTAGCAACAATACGGCACTCTAGCCTCAAAAAAGTGGAACTCCGCAACTATATGGCACATGCACTTATATAGAACACCTCCCTATCCAGCACTAGTATGTATACTGAACCACCGCACCTATATAGCACCCACGCTCCAGAAAATGTGGCAAGATCGCACATCTTGGGCACTAGCAACAATACGGCACTCTAGCCTCAAAAAAGTGGAACTCCGCAACTATATGGCACCTGCACTTATATAGAACACCTCCCTATCCAGCACTAGCATGTATACTGAACCACCGCACCTATATAGCACCCACGCTCCAGAAAATGTGGCAAGATCGCACATCTTGGGCACTAGCAACAATACGGCACTCTAGCCTCAAAAAAGTGGAACTCCGCAACTATATGGCACATGCACTTATATAGAACACCTCCCTATCCAGCACTGGCATGTATACTGAACCACCGCACCTATATAGCACCCACGCTCCAGAAAATGTGGCAAGATCGCACATCTTGGGCACTAGCAACAATACGGCACTCTAGCCTCAAAAAAGTGGAACTCCGCAACTATATGGCACATGCACTTATATAGAACACCTCCCTATCCAGCACTAGCATGTATACCGAACCACCGCACCTATATAGCACCCACGCTCCAGAAAATGTGGCAAGATCGCACATCTTGGGTACTAGCAACAATACGGCACTCTAGCCTCAAAAAAGTGGAACTCCGCAACTATAAGGCACATGCACTTATATAGAACACCTCCCTATCCAGCACTAGCATGTATACTGAACCACCGCACCTATATAGCACCCACGCTCCAGAAAATGTGGCAAGATCGCACATCTTGGGCACTAGCAACAATACGGCACTCTAGCCTCAAAAAAGTGGAACTCCGCAACTATATGGCACATGCACTTATATAGAACACCTCCCTATCCAGCACTGGCATGTATACTGAATCACCGCACCTATATAGCACCCACGCTCCAGAAAATGTGGCTAGATCGCACATCTTGGGCACTAGCAACAATACGGCACTCTAGCCTCAAAAAAGTGGAACTCCGCAACTATATGGCACATGCACTTATATAGAACACCTCCCTATCCAGCACTAGTATGTATACTGAACCACCGCACCTATATAGCACCCACGCTCCAGAAAATGTGGCAAGATCGCACATCTTGGGCACTAGCAACAATACGGCACTCTAGCCTCAAAAAAGTGGAACTCCGCAACTATATGGCACCTGCACTTATATAGAACACCTCCCTATCCAGCACTAGCATGTATACTGAACCACCGCACCTATATAGCACCCACGCTCCAGAAAATGTGGCAAGATCGCACATCTTGGGCACTAGCAACAATACGGCACTCTAGCCTCAAAAAAGTGGAACTCCGCAACTATATGGCACATGCACTTATATAGAACACCTCCCTATCCAGCACTGGCATGTATACTGAACCACCGCACCTATATAGCACCCACGCTCCAGAAAATGTGGCAAGATCGCACATCTTGGGCACTAGCAACAATACGGCACTCTAGCCTCAAAAAAGTGGAACTCCGCAACTATATGGCACATGCACTTATATAGAACACCTCCCTATCCAGCACTAGCATGTATACCGAACCACCGCACCTATATAGCACCCACGCTCCAGAAAATGTGGCAAGATCGCACATCTTGGGTACTAGCAACAATACGGCACTCTAGCCTCAAAAAAGTGGAACTCCGCAACTATAAGGCACATGCACTTATATAGAACACCTCCCTATCCAGCACTAGCATGTATACTAAACCACCGCACCTATATAGCACCCACGCTCCAGAAAATGTGGCAAGATCGCACATCTTGGGCACTAGCAACAATACGGCACTCTAGCCTCAAAAAAGTGGAACTCTGCAACTATATGGCACCTGCACTTATATAGAACACCTCCCTATCCAGCACTAGCATGTATACTGAACCACCGCACCTATATAGCACCCACGCTGCAGAAAATGTGGCAAGATCGCACATCTTGGGCACTAGCAACAATACGGCACTCTAGCCTCAAAAAAGTGGAACTCCGCAACTATATGGCACCTGCACTTATATAGAACACCTCCCTATCCAGCACTGGCATGTATACTGAACAACCGCACCTATATAGCACCCACGCTCCAGAAAATGTGGCTAGATCGCACATCTTGGGCACTAGCAACAATACGGCACTCTAGCCTCAAAAAAGTGGAACTCCGCAACTATATGGCACCTGCACTTATATAGAACACCTCCCTATCCAGCACTGGCATGTATACTGAACCACCGCACCTATATAGCACCCACGCTCCAGAAAATGTGGAAAGATCGCACATCTTGGGCACTAGCAACAATACGGCACTCTAGCCTCAAAAAAGTGGAACTCCGCAACTATATGGCACATGCACTTATATAGAACACCTCCCTATCCAGCACTAGCATGTATACTGAACCACCGCACCTATATAGCACCCACGCTCCAGAAAATGTGGCAAGATCGCACATCTTGCGCACTAGCAACAATACGGCACTCTAGCCTCAAAAAAGTGGAACTCCGCAACTATATGGCACATGCACTTATATAGAACACCTCCCTATCCAGCACTGGCATGTATACTGAACCACCGCACCTATATAGCACCCACGCTCCAGAAAATGTGGCTAGATCGCACATCTTGGGCACTAGCAACAATACGGCACTCTAGCCTCAAAAAAGTGGAACTCCGCAACTATATGGCACATGCACTTATATAGAACACCTCCCTATCCAGCACTAGTATGTATACTGAACCACCGCACCTATATAGCACCCACGCTCCAGAAAATGTGGCAAGATCGCACATCTTGGGCACTAGCAACAATACGGCACTCTAGCCTCAAAAAAGTGGAACTCCGCAACTATATGGCACCTGCACTTATATAGAACACCTCCCTATCCAGCACTAGCATGTATACTGAACCACCGCACCTATATAGCACCCACGCTCCAGAAAATGTGGCAAGATCGCACATCTTGGGCACTAGCAACAATACGGCACTCTAGCCTCAAAAAAGTGGAACTCCGCAACTATATGGCACCTGCACTTATATAGAACACCTCCCTATCCAGCACTAGCATGTATACTGAACCACCGCACCTATATAGCACCCACGCTCCAGAAAATGTGGCAAGATCGCACATCTTGGGCACTAGCAACAATACGGCACTCTAGCCTCAAAAAAGTGGAACTCCGCAACTATATGGCACATGCACTTATATAGAACACCTCCCTATCCAGCACTAGCATGTATACTGAACCACCGCACCTATACAGCACCCACGCTCCAGAAAATGTGGCAAGATCGCACATCTTGGGCACTAGCAACAATACGGCACTCTAGCCTCAAAAAAGTGGAACTCCGCAACTATATGGCACATGCACTTATATAGAACACCTCCCTATCCAGCACTAGCATGTATACTAAACCACCGCACCTATATAGCACCCACGGTCCAGAAAATGTGGCAAGATCGCACATCTTGGGCACTAGCAACAATACGGCACTCTAGCCTCAAAAAAGTGGAACTCCGCAACTATATGGCACATGCACTTATATAGAACACCTCCCTATCCAGCACTGGCATGTATACTGAACCACCGCACCTATATAGCACCCACGCTCCAGAAAATGTGGCTAGATCGCACATCTTGGGCACTAGCAACAATACGGCACTCTAGCCTCAAAAAAGTGGAACTCCGCAACTATATGGCACATGCACTTATATAGAACACCTCCCTATCCAGCACTAGTATGTATACTGAACCACCGCACCTATATAGCACCCACGCTCCAGAAAATGTGGCAAGATCGCACATCTTGGGCACTAGCAACAATACGGCACTCTAGCCTCAAAAAAGTGGAACTCCGCAACTATATGGCACCTGCACTTATATAGAACACCTCCCTATCCAGCACTAGCATGTATACTGAACCACCGCACCTATATAGCACCCACGCTCCAGAAAATGTGGCAAGATCGCACATCTTGGGCACTAGCAACAATACGGCACTCTAGCCTCAAAAAAGTGGAACTCCGCAACTATATGGCACATGCACTTATATAGAACACCTCCCTATCCAGCACTGGCATGTATACTGAACCACCGCACCTATATAGCACCCACGCTCCAGAAAATGTGGCAAGATCGCACATCTTGGGCACTAGCAACAATACGGCACTCTAGCCTCAAAAAAGTGGAACTCCGCAACTATATGGCACATGCACTTATATAGAACACCTCCCTATCCAGCACTAGCATGTATACCGAACCACCGCACCTATATAGCACCCACGCTCCAGAAAATGTGGCAAGATCGCACATCTTGGGTACTAGCAACAATACGGCACTCTAGCCTCAAAAAAGTGGAACTCCGCAACTATAAGGCACATGCACTTATATAGAACACCTCCCTATCCAGCACTAGCATGTATACTGAACCACCGCACCTATATAGCACCCACGCTCCAGAAAATGTGGCAAGATCGCACATCTTGGGCACTAGCAACAATACGGCACTCTAGCCTCAAAAAAGTGGAACTCCGCAACTATATGGCACCTGCACTTATATAGAACACCTCCCTATCCAGCACTAGCATGTATACTGAACCACCGCACCTATATAGCACCCACGCTCCAGAAAATGTGGCAAGATCGCACATCTTGGGCACTAGCAACAATACGGCACTCTAGCCTCAAAAAAGTGGAACTCCGCAACTATATGGCACATGCACTTATATAGAACACCTCCCTATCCAGCACTGGCATGTATACTGAACCACCGCACCTATATAGCACCCACGCTCCAGAAAATGTGGCTAGATCGCACATCTTGGGCACTAGCAACAATACGGCACTCTAGCCTCAAAAAAGTGGAACTCCGCAACTATATGGCACATGCACTTATATAGAACACCTCCCTATCCAGCACTAGTATGTATACTGAACCACCGCACCTATATAGCACCCACGCTCCAGAAAATGTGGCAAGATCGCACATCTTGGGCACTAGCAACAATACGGCACTCTAGCCTCAAAAAAGTGGAACTCCGCAACTATATGGCACCTGCACTTATATAGAACACCTCCCTATCCAGCACTAGCATGTATACTGAACCACCGCACCTATATAGCACCCACGCTCCAGAAAATGTGGCAAGATCGCACATCTTGGGCACTAGCAACAATACGGCACTCTAGCCTCAAAAAAGTGGAACTCCGCAACTATATGGCACATGCACTTATATAGAACACCTCCCTATCCAGCACTGGCATGTATACTGAACCACCGCACCTATATAGCACCCACGCTCCAGAAAATGTGGCAAGATCGCACATCTTGGGCACTTGCAACAATACGGCACTCTAGCCTCAAAAAAGTGGAACTCCGCAACTATATGGCACATGCACTTATATAGAACACCTCCCTATCCAGCACTAGCATGTATACCGAACCACCGCACCTATATAGCACCCACGCTCCAGAAAATGTGGCAAGATCGCACATCTTGGGTACTAGCAACAATACGGCACTATAGCCTCAAAAAAGTGGAACTCCGCAACTATAAGGCACATGCACTTATATAGAACACCTCCCTATCCAGCACTAGCATGTATACTAAACCACCGCACCTATATAGCACCCACGCTCCAGAAAATGTGGCAAGATCGCACATCTTGGGCACTAGCAACAATACGGCACTCTAGCCTCAAAAAAGTGGAACTCTGCAACTATATGGCACCTGCACTTATATAGAACACCTCCCTATCCAGCACTAGCATGTATACTGAACCACCGCACCTATATAGCACCCACGCTGCAGAAAATGTGGCAAGATCGCACATCTTGGGCACTAGCAACAATACGGCACTCTAGCCTCAAAAAAGTGGAACTCCGCAACTATATGGCACCTGCACTTATATAGAACACCTCCCTATCCAGCACTGGCATGTATACTGAACAACCGCACCTATATAGCACCCACGCTCCAGAAAATGTGGCTAGATCGCACATCTTGGGCACTAGCAACAATACGGCACTCTAGCCTCAAAAAAGTGGAACTCCGCAACTATATGGCACCTGCACTTATATAGAACACCTCCCTATCCAGCACTGGCATGTATACTGAACCACCGCACCTATATAGCACCCACGCTCCAGAAAATGTGGAAAGATCGCACATCTTGGGCACTAGCAACAATACGGCACTCTAGCCTCAAAAAAGTGGAACTCCGCAACTATATGGCACCTGCACTTATATAGAACACCTCCCTATCCAGCACTAGCATGTATACTGAACCACCGCACCTATATAGCACCCACGCTCCAGAAAATGTGGCAAGATCGCACATCTTGCGCACTAGCAACAATACGGCACTCTAGCCTCAAAAAAGTGGAACTCCGCAACTATATGGCACATGCACTTATATAGAACACCTCCCTATCCAGCACTGGCATGTATACTGAACCACCGCACCTATATAGCACCCACGCTCCAGAAAATGTGGCTAGATCGCACATCTTGGGCACTAGCAACAATACGGCACTCTAGCCTCAAAAAAGTGGAACTCCGCAACTATATGGCACATGCACTTATATAGAACACCTCCCTATCCAGCACTAGTATGTATACTGAACCACCGCACCTATATAGCACCCACGCTCCAGAAAATGTGGCAAGATCGCACATCTTGGGCACTAGCAACAATACGGCACTCTAGCCTCAAAAAAGTGGAACTCCGCAACTATATGGCACCTGCACTTATATAGAACACCTCCCTATCCAGCACTAGCATGTATACTGAACCACCGCACCTATATAGCACCCACGCTCCAGAAAATGTGGCAAGATCGCACATCTTGGGCACTAGCAACAATACGGCACTCTAGCCTCAAAAAAGTGGAACTCCGCAACTATATGGCACCTGCACTTATATAGAACACCTCCCTATCCAGCACTAGCATGTATACTGAACCACCGCACCTATATAGCACCCACGCTCCAGAAAATGTGGCAAGATCGCACATCTTGGGCACTAGCAACAATACGGCACTCTAGCCTCAAAAAAGTGGAACTCCGCAACTATATGGCACATGCACTTATATAGAACACCTCCCTATCCAGCACTGGCATGTATACTGAACCACCGCACCTATATAGCACCCACGCTCCAGAAAATGTGGCAAGATCGCACATCTTGGGCACTAGCAACAATACGGCACTCTAGCCTCAAAAAAGTGGAACTCCGCAACTATATGGCACATGCACTTATATAGAACACCTCCCTATCCAGCACTAGCATGTATACTGAACCACCGCACCTATATAGCACCCACGCTCCAGAAAATGTGGCAAGATCGCACATCTTGGGCACTAGCAACAATACGGCACTCTAGCCTCAAAAAAGTGGAACTCCGCAACTATAAGGCACATGCACTTATATAGAACACCTCCCTATCCAGCACTAGCATGTATACTGAACCACCGCACCTATATAGCACCCACGCTCCAGAAAATGTGGCAAGATCGCACATCTTGGGCACTAGCAACAATACGGCACTCTAGCCTCAAAAAAGTGGAACTCCGCAACTATATGGCACCTGCACTTATATAGAACACCTCCCTATCCAGCACTAGCATGTATACTGAACCACCGCACCTATATAGCACCCACGCTCCAGAAAATGTGGCAAGATCGCACATCTTGGGCACTAGCAACAATACGGCACTCTAGCCTCAAAAAAGTGGAACTCCGCAACTATAAGGCACATGCACTTATATAGAACACCTCCCTATCCAGCACTAGCATGTATACTGAACCACCGCACCTATATAGCACCCACGCTCCAGAAAATGTGGCAAGATCGCACATCTTGGGCACTAGCAACAATACGGCACTCTAGCCTCAAAAAAGTGGAACTCCGCAACTATATGGCACCTGCACTTATATAGAACACCTCCCTATCCAGCACTAGCATGTATACTGAACCACCGCACCTATATAGCACCCACGCTGCAGAAAATGTGGCAAGATCGCACATCTTGGGCACTAGCAACAATACGGCACTCTAGCCTCAAAAAAGTGGAACTCCGCAACTATATGGCACCTGCACTTATATAGAACACCTCCCTATCCAGCACTGGCATGTATACTGAACCACCGCACCTATATAGCACCCACGCTCCAGAAAATGTGGCTAGATCGCACATCTTGGGCACTAGCAACAATACGGCACTCTAGCCTCAAAAAAGTGGAACTCCGCAACTATATGGCACATGCACTTATATAGAACACCTCCCTATCCAGCACTAGTATGTATACTGAACCACCGCACCTATATAGCACCCACGCTCCAGAAAATGTGGCAAGATCGCACATCTTGGGCACTAGCAACAATACGGCACTCTAGCCTCAAAAAAGTGGAACTCCGCAACTATATGGCACATGCACTTATATAGAACACCTCCCTATGCAGCACTAGTATGTATACTGAACCACCGCACCTATATAGCACCCACGCTCCAGAAAATGTGGCAAGATCGCACATCTTGGGCACTAGCAACAATACGGCACTCTAGCCTCAAAAAAGTGGAACTCCGCAACTATATGGCACATGCACTTATATAGAACACCTCCCTATCCAGCACTGGCATGTATACTGAACCACCGCACCTATATAGCACCCACGCTCCAGAAAATGTGGCAAGATCGCACATCTTGGGCACTAGCAACAATACGGCACTCTAGCCTCAAAAAAGTGGAACTCCGCAACTATATGGCACATGCACTTATATAGAACACCTCCCTATCCAGCACTGGCATGTATACTGAACCACCGCACCTATATAGCACCCACGCTCCAGAAAATGTGGCAAGATCGCACATCTTGGGCACTAGCAACAATACGGCACTCTAGCCTCAAAAAAGTGGAACTCCGCAACTATATGGCACATGCACTTATATAGAACAGCATGTATACTGAACCACCGCACCTATATAGCACCCACGCTCCAGAAAATGTGGCAAGATCGCACATCTTGGGCACTAGCAACAATACGGCACTCTAGCCTCAAAAAAGTGGAACTCCGCAACTATATGGCACATGCACTTATATAGAACACCTCCCTATCCAGCACTAGCATGTATACTGAACCACCGCACCTATATAGCACCCACGCTCCAGAAAATGTGGCAAGATCGCACATCTTGGGCACTAGCAACAATACGGCACTCTAGCCTCAAAAAAGTGGAACTCCGCAACTATAAGGCACATGCACTTATATAGAACACCTCCCTATCCAGCACTAGCATGTATACTGAACCACCGCACCTATATAGCACCAACGCTCCAGAAAATGTGGCAAGATCGCACATCTTGGGTACTAGCAACAATACGGCACTCTAGCCTCAAAAAAGTGGAACTCCGCAACTATATGGCACCTGCACTTATATAGAACACCTCCCTATCCAGCACTGGCATGTATACTGAACCACCGCACCTATATAGCACCCACGCTCCAGAAAATGTGGCTAGATCGCACATCTTGGGCACTAGCAACAATACGGCACTCTAGCCTCAAAAAAGTGGAACTCCGCAACTATATGGCACATGCACTTATATAGAACACCTCCCTATCCAGCACTAGTATGTATACTGAACCACCGCACCTATATAGCACCCACGCTCCAGAAAATGTGGCAAGATCGCACATCTTGGGCACTAGCAACAATACGGCACTCTAGCCTCAAAAAAGTGGAACTCCGCAACTATATGGCACATGCACTTATATAGAACACCTCCCTATCCAGCACTGGCATGTATACTGAACCACCGCACCTATATAGCACCCACGCTCCAGAAAATGTGGCAAGATCGCACATCTTGGGCACTAGCAACAATACGGCACTCTAGCCTCAAAAAAGTGGAACTCCGCAACTATATGGCACCTGCACTTATATAGAACACCTCCCTATCCAGCACTGGCATGTATACTGAACCACCGCACCTATATAGCACCCACGCTCCAGGAAATGTGGCAAGATCGCACATCTTGGGCACTAGCAACAATACGGCACTCTAGCCTCAAAAAAGTGGAACTCCGCAACTATATGGCACATGCACTTATATAGAACACCTCCCTATCCAGCACTAGTATGTATACTGAACCACCGCACCTATATAGCACCCACGCTCCAGGAAATGTGGCAAGATCGCACATCTGGGGCACTAGCAACAATATGGCACTCTTGCCTCAAAAAAGTGGAACCTCCGCTACTGTCCAGCACTGGCATGTATACTGAACCACCGCACCTATAAAGCATCCGTGCTCCAGGAAATGTGGCAGGATCGCATATTTGGGGCACTAGCAACAATACGGCACTCTAGCCTCAAAAAAGTTGAACTTCGCAACTATATGGCACCTGCACTTATGTAGAACCCTTCCCTATCCAGCACTGGCATGTATACTGAACCACAGCACCTATATAGCACCCACGCTCCAGGAAATGTGGGAGGATCGCATATTTTGGGCATAAGCACCAATATGGGTGCCACCATGCCACCAGGATACGTGGCAAGATCGCACATCTTGGGCACTAGCAACAATACGGCACTCTAGCCTCAAAAAAGTGGAACCTCCGCAACTATATGGCACCTGCACTTATATAGAACACCTCCCTCTCCAGCACTTGCATGTATATTGAATCACCGCACCTATATATCACCCACGCTCCAGGAAATGTGGCAAAATCGCACATCTTGGGCACTTGCAACAATACGGCACTCTAGCCTCAAAAAAGTGGAACTCCGCAACTATGTGGCATCTGCACTTATATAGAACCCTTCCCTATCCAGCACTGGCATGTATACTGAACCACCGCACCTATATAGCACCCACGCTCCAGGAAATGTGGCAAGAACGCACATCTGGGGCACTAGCAATAATATGGCACTCTAGCCTCAAAAAAGTGGAACCTCCGCAGCTATATGGCACCTGCACTTATATATAACAATTCACTATCCAGCACTGGCATGTATACTGAACCACCGCACCTATAAAGCATCCATGCTCCAGGAAATGTGGCAGGATCGCATATTTTGGGCACTAGCAACAATACGGCACTCTAGCCTCAAAAAAGTTGAACTTCGCAACTATATGGCACCTGCACTTATATAGAACCCTTCCCTATCCAGCACTGGTATGTATACTGAACCACCGCACCTATACGGCACCCACGCTCCAGGAAATGTGGCAAGATCGCACATCTGGGGCACTAGCAACAATATGGCACTCTAGCCTCAAAAAAGTGGAACCTCCGCAACTATCCAGCACTGGAATGTATACTGAACCACCGCACCTATAAAGCATCCATGCTCCAGGAAATGTGGCAGGATCGCATATTTGGGGCACTAGCAACAATACGGCACTCTAGCCTCAAAAAAGTTGAACTTCGCAACTATATGGCACCTGCACTTATATAGAACCCTTCCCTATACAGCACTGGCATGCATACTGAACCACCGCACCTATATAGCACCCACGCTTCAGGAAATGTGGCAAGATCGCACATCTGGGGCACTAGCAACAATACGGCACTCTAGCCTCAAAAAAGTTGAACTTCGCAACTATATGGCACCTGCACTTATATAGAACCCTTCCCTATCCAGCACTTGCATGTATACTGAACCACCGCACCTATATAGCACCCACGCTCCAGGAAATGTGGGAAGATCGCATATTTTGGGCATAAGCACCAATATGGGCGCCACCATGCCACCAGGATATGTGGCAAGATCGCACATCTTGGGCACTAGCAACAATACGGCACTCTAGCCTCAAAAAAGTTGAACTTCGCAACTATATGGCACCTGCACTTATATAGAACCCTTCCCTATCCAGCACTGGCATGTATACTGAACCACTGCACCTATATAGCACCCACGCTCCAGGAAATGTGGGAGGATCGCATATTTTGGGCATAAGCACCAATATGGGTGCCACCAGGCCACCATGATATGTGGCAAGATCGCACATCTTGGGCACTAGCAACAATACGGCACTCTAGCCTCAAAAAAGTTGAACTTCGCAACTATATGGCACCTGCACTTATATAGAACCCTTCCCTCTCCAGCACTGGCATGTATACTGAACCACCGCACCTATATAGCACCCACGCTCCAGGAAATGTGGCAAGATCGCACATCTGGGTCACTAGCAACAATATGGCACTCTAGCCTCAAAAAAGTGGAACCTCCGCAACTATCCAGCACTGGCATGTATACTGAACCACCGCACCTATATATCACCCACGCTCCAGGAAATGTGGCAAGATCGCACATCTTGGGCACTAGCAACAATACGGCACTCTAGCCTCAAAAAAGTGGAACCTCCGCAACTATATGGCACCTGCACTTATATAGAACACCTCCCTCTCCAGCACTGGCATGTATACTGAACCACCGCACCTATATAGCACCCACGCTACAGGAAATGTGGCAAGATCGCACATCTGGGGCACTAGCAACAATATGGCACTCTAGCCTCAAAAAAGTGGAACCTCCGCAACTATCCAGCACTGGCATGTGTACTGAACCACCGCACCTATATAGCACCCACGCTCCAGGAAATGTGGCAGGATCGCACTTCTTGGGCACTAGCAACAATACGGCACTCTAGCCTCAAAAAAGTGGAACCTCCGCAACTATACGGCACCTGCACTTATATAGAACCCTTCCCTATCCAGCACTGGCATGTATACGAACCACCGCACCTATAAAGCATCCATGCTCCAGGAAATGTGGCAGGATCGCAACAACACGGCACTCTAGCCTCAAAAAAGTTGAACTCCGCAACTATATGGCACCTGCACTTATATAGAACACCTCCCTCTCCAGCACTGGCATGTATACTGAACCACCGCACCTATATAGCACCCACGCTCCAGGAAATGTGGCAGGATCGCACTTCTTGGGCACTAGCAACAATACGGCACTCTAGCCTCAAAAAAGTGGAACCTCCGCAACTATACGGCACCTGCACATATATATAACAATTCCCTATCCAGCACTGGAATGTATACTGAATCACCGCACCTATATATCACCCACGCTCCAGGAAATGTGGCAAGATCGCACATCTTGTGCACTAGCAACAATATGGCACTCTAGCCTCAAAAAAGTGGAACCTCCGCAACTACATGGCACCTGCACTTATATAGAACCCTTCCCTATCCAGCACTGGCATGTATACGAACCACCGCACCTATAAAGCATCCATGCTCCAGGAAATGTGGCAGGATCGCAACAACACGGCACTCTAGCCTCAAAAAAGTTGAACTTCGCAACTACATGGCACCTGCACTAATATAGAACACCTCCCTCTCCAGCACTTGCATGTATATTGAATCACCGCACCTATATATCACCCACGCTCCAGGAAATGTGGCAAAATCGCACATCTTGGGCACTAGCAACAATACGGCACTCTAGCCTCAAAAAAGTGGAACTCCGCAACTATGTGGCATCTGCACTTATATAGAACCCTTCCCTATCCAGCACTGGCATGTGTACTGAACCACCGCACCTATATAGCACCCACGCTCCAGGAAATGTGGCAAGATCGCACATCTTGGGCACTAGCAACAATACGGCACTCTAGCCTCAAAAAAGTGGAACCTCCGCAACTATATGGCACCTGCACTTATATAGAACACCTCCCTCTCCAGCACTTGCATGTATATTGAATCACCGCACCTATATATCACCCACGCTCCAGGAAATGTGGCAAAATCGCACATCTTGGGCACTTGCAACAATACGGCACTCTAGCCTCAAAAAAGTGGAACTCCGCAACTATGTGGCATCTGCACTTATATAGAACCCTTCCCTATCCAGCACTGGCATGTATACTGAACCACCGCACCTATATAGCACCCACGCTCCAGGAAATGTGGCAAGAACGCACATCTGGGGCACTAGCAATAATATGGCACTCTAGCCTCAAAAAAGTGGAACCTCCGCAGCTATATGGCACCTGCACTTATATATAACAATTCACTATCCAGCACTGGCATGTATACTGAACCACCGCACCTATAAAGCATCCATGCTCCAGGAAATGTGGCTGGATCGCATATTTTGGGCACTAGCAACAATACGGCACTCTAGCCTCAAAAAAGTTGAACTTCGCAACTATATGGCACCTGCACTTATATAGAACCCTTCCCTATCCAGCACTGGTATGTATACTGAACCACCGCACCTATACGGCACCCACGCTCCAGGAAATGTGGCAAGATCGCACATCTGGGGCACTAGCAACAATATGGCACTCTAGCCTCAAAAAAGTGGAACCTCCGCAACTATCCAGCACTGGAATGTATACTGAACCACCGCACCTATAAAGCATCCATGCTCCAGGAAATGTGGCAGGATCGCATATTTGGGGCACTAGCAACAATACGGCACTCTAGCCTCAAAAAAGTTGAACTTCGCAACTATATGGCACCTGCACTTATATAGAACCCTTCCCTATACAGCACTGGCATGCATACTGAACCACCGCACCTATATAGCACCCACGCTCCAGGAAATGTGGCAAGATCGCACATCTGGGGCACTAGCAACAATACGGCACTCTAGCCTCAAAAAAGTTGAACTTCGCAACTATATGGCACCTGCACTTATATAGAACCCTTCCCTATCCAGCACTGGCATGTATACTGAACCACCGCACCTATATAGCACCCACGCTCCAGGAAATGTGGGAGGATCGCATATTTTGGGCATAAGCACCAATATGGGTGCCACCATGCCACCAGGATATGTGGCAAGATCGCACATCTTGGGCACTAGCAACAATACGGCACTCTAGCCTCAAAAAAGTTGAACTTCGCAACTATATGGCACCTGCACTTATATAGAACCCTTCCCTATCCAGCACTGGCATGTATACTGAACCACTGCACCTATATAGCACCCACGCTCCAGGAAATGTGGGAGGATCGCATATTTTGGGCATAAGCACCAATATGGGTGCCACCAGGCCACCATGATATGTGGCAAGATCGCACATCTTGGGCACTAGCAACAATACGGCACTCTAGCCTCAAAAAAGTTGAACTTCGCAACTATATGGCACCTGCACTTATATAGAACCCTTCCCTCTCCAGCACTGGCATGTATACTGAACCACCGCACCTATATAGCACCCACGCTCCAGGAAATGTGGCAAGATCGCACATCTGGGTCACTAGCAACAATATGGCACTCTAGCCTCAAAAAAGTGGAACCTCCGCAACTATCCAGCACTGGCATGTATACTGAACCACGGCACCTATATATCACCCACGCTCCAGGAAATGTGGCAAGATCGCACATCTTGGGCACTAGCAACAATACGGCACTCTAGCCTCAAAAAAGTGGAACCTCCGCAACTATATGGCACCTGCACTTATATAGAACACCTCCCTCTCCAGCACTGGCATGTATACTGAACCACCGCACCTATATAGCACCCACGCTACAGGAAATGTGGCAAGATCGCACATCTGGGGCACTAGCAACAATATGGCACTCTAGCCTCAAAAAAGTGGAACCTCCGCAACTATCCAGCACTGGCATGTGTACTGAACCACCGCACCTATATAGCACCCACGCTCCAGGAAATGTGGCAGGATCGCACTTCTTGGGCACTAGCAACAATACGGCACTCTAGCCTCAAAAAAGTGGAACCTCCGCAACTATACGGCACCTGCACATATACATAACAATTCCCTATCCAGCACTGGAATGTATACTGAATCGCCGCACCTATATATCACCCACGCTCCAGGAAATGTGGCAAGATCGCACATCTTGGGCACTAGCAACAATACGGCACTCTAGCCTCAAAAAAGTGGATCTCTGCAACTATATGGCACCTGCACTTATATAGAACTCTTCCCTATCCAGCACTGGCATGTATACTGAACCACCGCACCTATATAGCCCCCACGCTCCAGGAAATGTGGCAAGATCGCACATCTTGGGCACTAGCAACAATATGGCACTCTAGGCTCAAAAAAGTGGAACCTCCGCAACTACATGGCACCTGCACTTATATAGAACCCTTCCCTATCCAGCACTGGCATGTATACGAACCACCGCACCTATAAAGCATCCATGCTCCAGGAAATGTGGCAGGATCGCAACAATACGGCACTCTAGGCTCAAAAAAGTTGAACTTCGCAACTACATGGCACCTGCACTTATGTAGAACACCTCCCTCTCCAGCACTTGCATGTATATTGAATCACCGCACCTATATATCACCCACGCTCCAGGAAATGTGGCAAGATCGCACATCTTGGGCACTAGCAACAATACGGCACTCTAGCCTCAAAAAAGTTGAACTTCGCAACTATATGGCACCTGCACTTATATAGAACCCTTCCCTCTCCAGCACTGGCATGTATACTGAACCACCGCACCTATATAGCACCCACGCTCCAGGAAATGTGGCAAGATCGCACATCTTGGGCACTAGCAACAATACGGCACTCTAGCCTCAAAAAAGTGGAACCTCCGCAACTATATGGCACCTGCACTTATATAGAACACCTCCCTCTCCAGCACTTGCATGTATATTGAATCACCGCACCTATATATCACCCACGCTCCAGGAAATGTGGCAAAATCGCACATCTTGGGCACTAGCAACAATACGGCACTCTAGCCTCAAAAAAGTGGAACTCCGCAACTATGTGGCATCTGCACTTATATAGAACCCTTCCCTATCCAGCACTGGCATGTATACTGAACCACCGCACCTATATAGCACCCACGCTCCAGGAAATGTGGCAAGAACGCACATCTGGGGCACTAGCAATAATATGGCACTCTAGCCTCAAAAAAGTGGAACCTCCGCAGCTATATGGCACCTGCACTTATATATAACAATTCACTATCCAGCACTGGCATGTATACTGAACCACCGCACCTATAAAGCATCCATGCTCCAGGAAATGTGGCAAGATCGCACATCTTGGGCACTAGCAACAATACGGCACTCTAGCCTCAAAAAAGTGGAACCTCCGCAACTATGTGGCATTTGCACTTATATAGAACCCTTCCCTATCCAGCACTGGCATGTATACTGAACCACCGCACCTATATAGCACCCACGCTCCAGGAAATGTGGCAAGATCGCACATCTGGGGCACTAGCAACAATATGGCACTCTAGCCTCAAAAAAGTGGAACCTCCGCAACTATCCAGCACTGGCATGTGTACTGAACCACCGCACCTATATAGCACCCACGCTCCAGGAAATGTGGCAGGATCGCACTTCTTGGGCACTAGCAACAATACGGCACTCTAGCCTCAAAAAAGTGGAACCTCCGCAACTATACGGCACCTGCACATATACATAACAATTCCCTATCCAGCACTGGAATGTATACTGAATCGCCGCACCTATATATCACCCACGCTCCAGGAAATGTGGCAAGATCGCACATCTTGGGCACTAGCAACAATACGGCACTCTAGCCTCAAAAAAGTGGATCTCTGCAACTATATGGCACCTGCACTTATATAGAACTCTTCCCTATCCAGCACTGGCATGTATACTGAACCACCGCACCTATATAGCCCCCACGCTCCAGGAAATGTGGCAAGATCGCACATCTTGGGCACTAGCAACAATATGGCACTCTAGGCTCAAAAAAGTGGAACCTCCGCAACTACATGGCACCTGCACTTATATAGAACCCTTCCCTATCCAGCACTGGCATGTATACGAACCACCGCACCTATAAAGCATCCATGCTCCAGGAAATGTGGCAGGATCGCAACAATACGGCACTCTAGGCTCAAAAAAGTTGAACTTCGCAACTACATGGCACCTGCACTTATGTAGAACACCTCCCTCTCCAGCACTTGCATGTATATTGAATCACCGCACCTATATATCACCCACGCTCCAGGAAATGTGGCAAGATCGCACATCTTGGGCACTAGCAACAATACGGCACTCTAGCCTCAAAAAAGTTGAACTTCGCAACTATATGGCACCTGCACTTATATAGAACCCTTCCCTCTCCAGCACTGGCATGTATACTGAACCACCGCACCTATATAGCACCCACGCTCCAGGAAATGTGGCAAGATCGCACATCTTGGGCACTAGCAACAATACGGCACTCTAGCCTCAAAAAAGTGGAACCTCCGCAACTATATGGCACCTGCACTTATATAGAACACCTCCCTCTCCAGCACTTGCATGTATATTGAATCACCGCACCTATATATCACCCACGCTCCAGGAAATGTGGCAAAATCGCACATCTTGGGCACTAGCAACAATACGGCACTCTAGCCTCAAAAAAGTGGAACTCCGCAACTATGTGGCATCTGCACTTATATAGAACCCTTCCCTATCCAGCACTGGCATGTATACTGAACCACCGCACCTATATAGCACCCACGCTCCAGGAAATGTGGCAAGAACGCACATCTGGGGCACTAGCAATAATATGGCACTCTAGCCTCAAAAAAGTGGAACCTCCGCAGCTATATGGCACCTGCACTTATATATAACAATTCACTATCCAGCACTGGCATGTATACTGAACCACCGCACCTATAAAGCATCCATGCTCCAGGAAATGTGGCAAGATCGCACATCTTGGGCACTAGCAACAATACGGCACTCTAGCCTCAAAAAAGTGGAACCTCCGCAACTATGTGGCATTTGCACTTATATAGAACCCTTCCCTATCCAGCACTGGCATGTATACTGAACCACCGCACCTATATAGCACCCACGCTCCAGGAAATGTGGCAAGATCGCACATCTTGGGCACTAGCAACAATACGGCACTCTAGCCTCAAAAAAGTGGAACCTCCGCAACTATATGGCACCTGCACTTATATAGAACACCTCCCTCTCCAGCACTTGCATGTATATTGAATCACCGCACCTATATATCACCCACGCTCCAGGAAATGTGGCAAAATCGCACATCTTGGGCACTAGCAACAATACGGCACTCTAGCCTCAAAAAAGTGGAACTCCGCAACTATGTGGCATCTGCACTTATATAGAACCCTTCCCTATCCAGCACTGGCATGTATACTGAACCACCGCACCTATATAGCACCCACGCTCCAGGAAATGTGGCAAGAACGCACATCTGGGGCACTAGCAATAATATGGCACTCTAGCCTCAAAAAAGTGGAACCTCCGCAGCTATATGGCACCTGCACTTATATATAACAATTCACTATCCAGCACTGGCATGTATACTGAACCACCGCACCTATAAAGCATCCATGCTCCAGGAAATGTGGCTGGATCGCATATTTTGGGCACTAGCAACAATACGGCACTCTAGCCTCAAAAAAGTTGAACTTCGCAACTATATGGCACCTGCACTTATATAGAACCCTTCCCTATCCAGCACTGGTATGTATACTGAACCACCGCACCTATACGGCACCCACGCTCCAGGAAATGTGGCAAGATCGCACATCTCTGGCACTAGCAACAATATGGCACTCTAGCCTCAAAAAAGTGGAACCTCCGCAACTATCCAGCACTGGCATGTATACTGAACCACCGCACCTATAAAGCATCCATGCTCCAGGAAATGTGGCAGGATCGCATATTTGGGGCACTAGCAACAATACGGCACTCTAGCCTCAAAAAAGTTGAACTTCGCAACTATATGGCACCTGCACTTATATAGAACCCTTCCCAATCCAGCACTGGCATATATACTGAACCACCGCACCTATATAGCACCCACGCTCCAGGAAATGTGGCAAGATCGCACATCTTGGGCACTAGCAACAATATGGCACTCTAGCTTCAAAAAACTGGAACCTCCGCAACTATATGGCACCTGCACTTATATAGAACACCTCCCTCTCCAGCACTTGCATGTATATTGAATCACCGCACCTATATATCATCCACGCTCCAGGAAATGTGGCAAGATCGCACATCTTGGGCACAAGCAACAATACGGCACTCTAGCCTCAAAAAAGTGGAACCTCCGCAACTATCCAGCACTGGCATGTATACTGAACCACCGCACCTATAAAGCATCCATGCTCCAGGAAATGTGGCAGGATCGCATAATTTGGGCATAAGCACCAATATGGGTGCCACCTTGCCACCAGGATATGTGGCAAGATCGCACATCTTGGGCACTAGCAACAATACGGAACTCTAGCCTCAAAAAAGTGGAACCTCCGCAACTATATGGCACCTGCACTTATATAGAACCCTTCCCAATCCAGCACTGGCATATATACTGAACCACCGCACCTATATAGCACCCACGCTCCAGGAAATGTGGCAAGATCGCACATCTTGGGCACTAGCAACAATATGGCACTCTAGCTTCAAAAAACTGGAACTCCGCAACTATATGGCACCTGCACTTATATAGAACCCTTCCCAATCCAGCACTGGCATGTATACTGAATCACCGCACCTGGGGATTACTCTCGATGCGGACGCCGTTAAGAGTTTGCGCCCAGGCTTTGGTGGCACCCAGCGGGCTATTATTTGCCTGCCGGCGACCCTTGCGACGAAGGCGCTCTCCGTCGGAAAGGTGAAAGTGGCATGGTCCGTCTGCCGCATACGGGAACGAAACCTTCCGTTAAAGTGTTTCAGGTGCCTTGAGATCGGCCACGTTGCACTAAAGTGCAAAAGCTCTGTGGACAGAAGCGGGTGGTGCTTCCGCTGTGGTTCTGCGGAGCACAAGATTGGTGACTGCCACAATGAGGCAAAATGCTTCCTCTGCGCCGGAAAGGGCAAGCCCCACACACATGTGGCTGGTAGCCACAGGTGCCCCATGGCACCTAAAGAGAAGGCAAGTCACCACGCTGGACATGGTTAGGTTTTATCAAATAAACCTAAACCATTGCGAGGCTGCCACAGACCTGCTCTCTCAGTCGGTGCGCGAAATGAGATCGGACGTTGCAATAATTAGTGAACCCTACATATCCGCCGACGATGGATTCTGGGTCCAAAGCTCCTCAGGCAAAGCAGCAATATGGGCCTGCGGTAAGCCTCCTCTACGGCCTTCAGGGTGCGCGGAGTTCCGACATTTTGTCAGGGCAAAACTGGGGAACTTGTGGATCTACAGTTGCTATCTCCCTCCAAGCCTGAGCCGCCATAGTTTCGCTGCGGCGATGGACGAATTGGCCGACGACGCCAGGCACCACAAACCAAACGTGATTGCTGGCGACTTCAATGCTTGGGCCCAGGAGTGGGGCAGCGACATCTCCAGAAGCAGCAGCTCGGACGCCATATACAAGGGACACGCACTGCTTGAGGCCTTCGCTGCGTTGGACGTAGCATTGCTGAATCAGGGGACCGCGAATACCTTCAACAGGGGTGGCTCTGGGTCAGTCATCGACCTTACATTCGCCTCTAGTAGCCTTTCCCCTCTGTCCACCTGGCGCCTGGGGAACCACTATACGGCCAGCGACCACGAGGCAGTGGTGTTCTCGATAGGCGGAGAAGGTGGTTGCAGACTGACCAGGGCAACGCAGACAAGCCGGAGAGCAGCCTACAATCCCGAATCAATGCGGATTCCAAGGTTCTTGGAGGCACTGAGGAATATGGAGGTCGGAGGCTCAGCTCAACAGATGGTCAACCAGCTACTGGAGTCCCTACTGCTCGCATGCGATGCCAGTATGGGTCGCAAGAGGCCATTCAAGGGTAAGCAATCGCCGACCTATTGGTGGAATGACGAGATCCAGGAGGCAAGACGCACTTGCCTGTCAGCTAGAAGGCGATATCAACGGGCTCGCAGAAGGAGTGACACTAGCTGGCCAAGGCTACAGGCGGAGTACTGCGGAGCTAGAAAAGCCCTAAAGACCGCCATCAAGGAGAGCAAGAGGGAGTGCTTCCTGCAGCTTTGCGACTCAGCCGAGAAGGATCCGTGGGGACGTGCCTACAAGACGGTAATGAAGCGAATTCATGGCAGCAACGCGGGGTCGCCATCTGACCCAGACCAGTTGCGGACGATTGTTGAGGCATTGTTCCCATCCAGGACTCACGGTCTGGCCAACAGTGCCGTCGCACACCAGCCTGCATATTCGGTCGAACCGGTTACGGAGGACGAAATCGTCGCCCTGGCCCAGAGCTTAAAGGCCAAGAAGGCTCCAGGCCCTGATGGAATCCCCAACCGTGCGGTAAAACTGGCGATGGCACACAACCCGCACGAGTTTGCTAAGACATTCACGCAGTGCCTGCGGGAAGGACTATTTCCGCCGCAGTGGAAGTTGCAACACCTGGTGCTCTTGCCAAAGCCAGGAAAGCCGCCGGACGATCCCTCCTCGTTTCGACCTATTTGCTTAATCGACTCGCTGGGGAAGACTCTGGAACAGGTAATACGTAGAAGACTGGACAACGCCGTCGAGGATGCTGGGGGACTTTCACCAAACCAATACGGCTTCAGGAGTGGGAGGTCAACGGTGGACGCCATAGGCAGAGTAGTTGACATAGCCTCCAAGGCAGTGGAGGGAACTCGATGGAAGGGCGGCAAGAAGGAATACTGCCTGATTGTCACCCTAGACATCAGGAACGCCTTCAATACGGTGAAGTGGGAGTGCATCCTGGATTCACTTAGCCGGCGCGGTGTACCCCAATACCTTCAGGTAATCGTAAGGAGCTACTTTGAGGGGAGACTGCTGGAGTATAATACGGAGGCCGGCGCGCAGACTCACGGCATAACGGCAGGCGTTCCCCAAGGATCAGTGTTGGGTCCCCTATTATGGAACATTGCCTACGATGGAGTCATGAGATTAGCTCTACCAGGCGGATGTCAGCTAACCTGCTACGCAGATGATGTCGCCCTGACGGTGGTGGCCAAGCACCTGGACGTCGTCGAAGCAAATTGTGACACCGCTATCCAGCTGATTGCAGACTGGCTCCGCTCTGCGGGACTAGAGCTAGCCGCTCATAAAACCGAGGCAGTATTGGTGAGCACCCGTTCGACTGTGGAGACCGCTCACATCAGGGTTGGCGACCAGAGACTATCGTCGAAACGAGCCATTCGGTATCTGGGCGTGATGATTGACACCAGGCTCAGTTTCCGTGAACACCTATGCTACGTCCAGGAGAAAGCGGCAAACACGAGCCGGGCGCTGTTCCGAATACTGCTGAACACCCGTGGCCCGAAGCAGGAGAGGAGGATTCTGCTGACCAGTGTAGTCCGCTCAGCCATGACCTACGCAGCAGACGTATGGGCGGATGGAATTAAAGTTGCCAGCTACGCTAGGGGCGTAAAAGCCACTCATCGACTCTGCGCGCTCCGGATCTGCTGCGGCTTTCGGACCATATCCGACGACGCTGCCCTAGTCCTGGCGGGTGTCCTTCCAATTGACCTTCTGGTTCTTGAGGAGAGGGCCGTGGCCGAAGCCATCCGGGCCGGCGCGGCAAGGAGAGACGCGCGCAATCAGGCCCGTGAAGGAAGCCTCAGAGCATGGCAAAGCCGCTGGGACGGCTCCGATAAAGGACGGTGGACACACCGCCTGATTCCTGATGTCCGATATTGGATCGGCAGGCGACACGGTGTGGTCAATTTCCATTGCACACAGCCTCAAAAAAGTGGAACTCCGCAACTATATGGCACCTGCACTTATATAGAACACCACCCTATCCAGCACTGGCATGTGTACTGAACCACCGCACCTATATAGCACCCACGCTCTAGGAAATGTGGCATGATCGCACATCTTGGGCACTAGCAACAATACGGCACTCTAGCCTCAAAAAAGTGGAACCTCCGCAACTATATGGCACCTGCACTTATATAGAACACCTCCCTCTCCAGCACTTGCATGTATATTGAATCACCGCACCTATATATCACCCACGCTCCAGGAAATGTGGCAAGATTGCACATCTTGGGCACTAGCAACAATACGGCACTCTAGCTTAAAAAAAGTGGAACTCCGCAACTATATGGCACCTGCACTTATATAGAACACCTCCCTATCCAGCACTGGCATGTGTACTGAACAACCGCACCTATATAGCACCCACGCTCTAGGAAATGTGGCAAGATCGCACATCTTGGGCACTAGCAA